>NC_056747.1:643605005-643905005 GCF_019279795.1 Protopterus annectens
AACAGCCCAAAATGTCTAATAAAACTACAAGTTCAGAGCTGAAACCACTCCTGCAGTGACAGATAGGCTGCTCAAAGCTAAACACTGTCACTGATGAACAAAAAAGAATTCATCAAAATCTGAAAAAATGGACTCTACTAGATACAGAAAGCCAGAAAATGAGTAGAGAGACAAGATTTCTTTTTCTTTTTTTTTTTGTTTGAAAATTAAAACAGATACAGTAATACAAACAATTTCAAAGCAAAAAAAATGGCTATCACACTTGAGTGTGTAGCTCATAACAGTTAAACAACTGAAAAACATTTAAAATGATCAGTTAATGTGCAAACAGTAACAGAATTAATAAAGGGTCAAAAAAGGTGCAAAGTTAATAAAAATGCTCAAAATCGTGCAGTTAGCAAAAATAAGCAATGAAAATCAAATAGAGGTACTTAATCCACTCAAAGTCTCTCTTTTCTTCTTCTGCTGTTGAAATTTTTGCAGGACACTCAGGCAGGATCTTGCTGAGGTAATAAAATCACAAAAAACAGGCAAACATTGGTTATTAAACAGAAAGATGAAAAGGATAGAAACAGCCCAAAATGGAAAATAAAACCACAGGTTCTGAGCTGAAAGCACTCCTCCATGGACAGATAGGCTCCTTAAAGCTCACCACCATCACTGATGAATAGAAAAGCTTCTTTCTATCTTGGGAAAGTCTGGGCATCACAGAAACTACAAAACAGCCCAAAATGCAGTAAAATCTAAAAACCGGACTCAACTAGTTTTAGAAAGGTGGGAAACATGTAGAAAGATAGGATTTTTTTTTTTTTTTTTTTTTTTTGTTTTTTGAAAATTAAAACAGATACAGTAATACAAACACTTTTATGGCAGAAAATGGCTATCACACTTGAGTGTGTAGCCCACAACAGTTAAACAATTGCAAAACACTTAAAAATGATCAGTTAAATTACAAACAGTAACAGAATAAAAAAAAACAGTTCAAATGAGTCACAAAGTTAAAATAAATGCTCAAAATTATGTAATTAGCAAAAATAAGCATTAAAAAGACAGAAGAACTTAATCCACTCAAAGTCTCTCTTTTCTCTCTCTGCTGCTGTAGAATGCTATGGGACACCCAGGCAGTATCTTGCTTTGGTACTACAAGCACAAAAACTGTGCAAACATGGGTTTTTAAATAGAAAGATGAAAGGGATAGAAATAGTCCAAAATGGCAAATAAAACTTTTAGTTCTGAGCTGAAACCACTCCTACAGTGACAGGCTGCTGAAAGCTCACCACTCTCACTGATAAACAGAGAAGCTTCCTTCTATCTTAGTCATGTATGGGCAACACAGAAACTACAAACAACCCAGAATTAAGTAAAATCTGAAAACCAGACTCCACTAGTTATACGAAAGTTGGAAAAGAAAAGACAGATAGGATTTTTTTTGTTTTTTTTTAAATGAAAGATACAGTAATACAAACACTTTCAAGGCACAAAATGGCTATTGCACTTGAGTGTGTAGCTCACAACAGTTAAAAAATTGAAAAACACTTAAAAACAATCAGTTAAAGTGTAAACAGTAACAGAATAAAAAAAAACAGTTCAAATAAGTTGCAAAGTTAATCCTCAAAATAGTGTGGTTAGCAAAAATAAGCAATAAAAAGCAAAACAGAAGTACTTTATCCACTCAGAGTCTCTCTTTTCTCTCTCTCTCCTGGTGTAGAACACTGCAGGACACCCAGGCAGGATCTTGCTGAAGTAAGACATGCACAAAAAACGTGCAAACACGGATTTTTACACAGAAAAAAGAAAGGGATAGAAACAGCCCAAAATGTCTAATAAAACTACAAGTTCAGAGCTGAAACCACTCCTGCAGTGACAGATAGGCTGCTCAAAGCTAAACACTGTCACTGATGAACAAAAAAGAATTCATCAAAATCTGAAAAAATGGACTCTACTAGATACAGAAAGCCAGAAAATGAGCAGAGAGAGACAGGATTTCTTTTTCTTTTTTTTTTTGTTTGAAAATTAAAACAGATACAGTAATACAAACAATTTCAAAGCAAAAAAATGGCTATCACACTTGAGTGTGTAGCTCATAACAGTTAAACAACTGAAAAACATTTAAAATGATCAGTTAACGTGCAAACAGTAACAGAATTAAAAAAGGGTCAAAAAAGGTGCAAAGTTAATAAAAATGCTCAAAATCGTGCAGTTAGCAAAAATAAGCAATAAAAATCAAATAGAGGTACTTAATCCACTCAAAGTCTCTCTTTTCTTTTTCTGCTGTTGAAAATTCTGCAGGACACTCAGGCAGGATCTTGCTGAGGTAATAAAAGCACAAAAAACAGGCAAACATTGGTTATTAAACAGAAAGATGAAAAGGATAGAAACAGCCCAAAATGGAAAATAAAACCACAAGTTCTGAGCTGAAAGCACTCCTCCATGGACAGATAGGCTCCTTAAAGCTCACCACTATCACTGATGAATAGAGAAGCTTTTTTCTATCTTGGGAAAGTCTGGGCATCACAGAAACTACAAAACAGCCCAAAATGCAGTAAAATCTGAAAACCGGACTCAACTAGTTTTAGAAAGGTGGGAAACATGTAGAAAGATAGGATTTTTTTTTTTTTTTTTTTTTTTTTTTTTTGAAAATTAAAACAGATACAGTAATACAAACACTTTTATGGCAGAAACATGGCTATCGCACCTGATTATGTAGCCCACAAGAGTTAAAAAACTGAAAAAAACACAACAATGATCAGTTAAAATGCAAACAGTAACATAATTCAAAAAACAGTTCAAATAAGTTGCAAAGTTAATAAAAAGACACACAAAACATTGCACTTAGGAAAAAAGCAATAAAAAGCAAAGCAGAGGTATTTAATCAACTCAGTGTCTCTCTTCTCTCTCTTCTGCTGTAGAACACTGCAGGACACCCAGGCAGAATCTTTCTGAAGTAATACAACCACAAAAACCATGCAAACATGGGTTTCTAAACAGAAAAATGAAAGGGTTGGAAACAGGCCAAAATGGTTAACAAAACTGCAAGTTCTGAGCTGAAACCACTCCTGCAGTGACAGATAGGCTGCTCAGAGCTCACCCCTCTCACTGATAAACAGAGAAGCTTCCTTCTATCTTAGTAAGTTCTGGGCAACACAAAAACTACAAAACAGGCCAGAATTCAGCTAAATCTGAAAACCGGACTCTTCTAGTTATAGAAAGTCAGGGAAATGAGTAGATAGATAGGATATTTTTTTGTTTTTTTGATAATTAAAAGAGATACAGTAATACAAACACTTTCAAGGCAGAAAAAATGGCTATCACACTTGAGTGTGTAGCTCACAACAGTTAAACAACTGAAAAACACTTACAAATTATCAGTTAAAGTGCAAACAGTAACAGAATTAAAAAAAGTTCAAAAAAGTTACAAAGTTAATAAAAAATGCTCAAAGTAGTGCAGTTAGCAACAATAAGCAATGAAAAGCAAAACAGAGGTACTTAATCTACTCAGAGTCTCTCTTTTCTCTTTCTGCTGGTTAAAATTCTGCAGGACACTCAGGCAGGCTTTTGCTGAGGTAATACAAGCAGAAAAACTTGGCAAACTTGGGTTATTAAACAGAAAGATGAAAGGGATAGAAACAGCCCAAGATGGCCAATAAAACTACAAGTTCTGAGCTGAAACCACTCCTCCAGTGACAGATAGACTCCTCAAAGATCACCACACTCACTGATGAACAGAGAAGCTTTCTTCTAACTTAATAAAGTCTGGGAAACACAGAAACTATAAAACAGCTCGAAATTCAGCAAAATCTGAAAACTGGACTCTACCAGTTATAGAAAGATGGGAAACGAGTAGAGAGATAGGATTTTTTTTTAATTAAAGCAGATACAGAAATGCAAACACTTTCAAGGCAGAAAAATGGCTATCACACTGGAGTGTGTAGCCCACAGCAGTTAAACAATTGTAAAACACTAAAAAACAATGAATTAAACTGCAGACAGTAACAGAAGTAAAATAAAAACAGTTCAAATAAGTTGCAAAGTTAATAAAAAATACTCAAAATAGTGTGGTCAGCAAAAATAAGCAATAAAAAGCAAAATAGAGATACTTAATCCACTCAAAGTCTTTCTTTTCTTTCTTCTGCTCATGAACTCTGCAGGACACCCAGGCAGGATCTTGCTGAGAAAATACAAGCACAAAAAACACAGACACATGGGTTTTTCAACAGAAAGATGAAAGGGATAGAAATAGCCTAAAATGGCCAATAAAACTACAAGTTCTGAGTTGAAACTACTCCTGCAGAGACAGATAGACTGCTCAAAACTCACAACTTTCACTAATAACAAGAGAAACTTCCTTCAATCTTAGTAAGGTCTGGTCAACTGACAAACTACAAAACAGCAAATAATACAGCAAAATCTGAAAACTGGATTCTACTAGTCTTAGAAAGGTGGGAAATGAGAAGAGAGATAGGATTTTTTTGGTTTTTAAAAATTAAAACAGATACAGTAATACAAACACTTTCAAGGCAGAAAAATGGCTATCACACAAGTGTGTAGCCCACAACAGTTAAACAATTGAAAAAAATTTAAAAATGATCAGTTAAAGTGAAAACAGTAACAGAATAAAAAAAAACAGTTCAGATAAGTCACAAAGTTAAAAAAATGCTTGATATAGTGTGGTTAGTGAAAATAAGCAATAAAAAGACAAACAGAGGAACTTAATCCACTCAAAGTCTCTCTTTTCTTTTTCTGCTGTTGAAAATTCTGCAGGACACTCAAGCAGGATCTTGCTGAGGTAATAAAAGCACAAAAAACAGGCAAACATTGGTTATTAAACAGAAAGATGAAAAGGATAGAAACAGCCCAAAATGGAAAATAAAACCACAAGTTCTGAGCTGAAAGCACTCCTCCATGGACAGATAGGCTCCTTAAAGCTCACCACTATCACTGATGAATAGAGAAGCTTCTTTCTATCTTGGGAAAGTCTGGGCATCACAGAAACTACAAAACAGCCCAAAATGCAGTAAAATCTGAAAACCGGACTCAACTAGTTTTAGAAAGGTGGGAAACATGTAGAAAGATAAGATTTTTTTTTTTTTTTGTTTTTTTGTTTTTTGAAAATTAAAACAGATACAGTAATACAAACACTTTTATGGCAGAAAAATGGCTATCGCACCTGATTATGTAGCCCACAAGAGTTAAAAAACTGAAAAAAACACAACAATGATCAGTTAAAATGCAAACAGTAACATAATTCAAAAAACAGTTCAAATAAGTTGCAAAGTTAATAAAAAGACACACAAAACATTGCACTTAGGAAAAAAAGCAATAAAAAGCAAAGCAGAGGTATTTAATCAACTCAGTGTCTCTCTTCTCTCTCTTCTGCTGTAGAACACTGCAGGACACCCAGGCAGAATCTTGCTGAAGTAATACAACCACAAAAACCGTGCAAACATGGGTTTCTAAACAGAAAAATGAAAGGGTTGGAAACAGGCCAAAATGGTTAACAAAACTGCAAGTTCTGAGCTGAAACCACTCCTGCAGTGACAGATAGGCTGCTCAGAGCTCACCCCTCTCACTGATAAACAGAGAAGCTTCCTTCTATCTTAGTAAGTTCTGGGCAACACAAAAACTACAAAACAGGCCAGAATTCAGCTAAATCTGAAAACCGGACTCTTCTAGTTATAGAAAGTCAGGGAAATGAGTAGATAGATAGGATAATTTTTTGTTTTTTTGATAATTAAAAGAGATACAGTAATACAAACACTTTCAAGGCAGAAAAAATGGCTATCACACTTGAGTGTGTAGCTCACAACAGTTAAACAACTGAAAAACACTTACAAATGATCAGTTAAAGTGCAAACAGTAACAGAATTAAAAAAAGTTCAAAAAAGTTACAAAGTTAATAAAAAATGCTCAAAATAGTGCAGTTAGCAACAATAAGCAATGAAAAGCAAAACAGAGGTACTTAATCTACTCAAAGTCTCTCTTTTCTCTTTCTGCTGGTGAAAATTCTGCAGGACACTCAGGCAGGCTTTTGCTGAGGTAATACAAGCAGAAAAACTAGGCAAACTTGGGTTATTAAACAGAAAGATGAAAGGGATAGAAACAGCCCAAGATGGCCAATAAAACTACAAGTTCTGAGCTGAAACCACTCCTCCAGTGACAGATAGACTCCTCAAAGATCACCACTCTCACTGATGAACAGAGAAGCTTTCTTCTATCTTAATAAAGTCTGGGAAACACAGAAACTATAAAACAGCTCAAAATTCAGCAAAATCTGAAAACTGGACTCTACCAGTTATAGAAAGATTTTTTTTAATTAAAGCAGATACAGAAATGCAAACACTTTCAAGGCAGAAAAATGGCTATCACACTGGAGTGTGTAGCCCACAACAGTTAAACAATTGTAAAACACTAAAAAACAATGAATTAAACTGCAGACAGTAACAGAAGTAAAATAAAAGCAGTTCAAATAATTTGCAAAGTTAATAAAAAATACTCAAAATAGTGTGGTCAGCAAAAATAAGCAATAAAAAGCAAAATAGAGATACTTAATCCACTCAAAGTCTTTCTTTTCTTTCTTCTGCTCATGAACTCTGCAGGACACCCAGGCAGGATCTTGCTGAGAAAATACAAGCACAAAAAAACACAGACACATGGGTTTTTCAACAGAAAGATGAAAGGGATAGAAATAGCCTAAAATGGCCAATAAAACTACAAGTTCTGAGCTGAAACTACTCCTGCAGAGACAGATAGACTGCTCAAAACTCACAACTTTCACTAATAACAAGAGAAACTTCCTTCTATCTTAGTAAGGTCTGGGCAACTGACAAACTACAAAACAGCAAATAATACAGCAAAATCTGAAAACTGGATTCTACTAGTCTTAGAAAGGTGGGAAATGAGAAGAGAGATAGGATTTTTTTGGTTTTTAAAAATTAAAATAGATACAGTAATACAAACACTTTCAAGACAGAAAAATGGCTATCACACAAGTGTGTAGCCCACAACAGTTAAACGATTAAAAAAACTTAAAAATGATCAGTTAAAGTGAAAACAGTAACAGAATAAAAAAAAAACAGTTCAGATAAGTCACAAAGTTAAAAAAATGCTTGATATAGTGTGGTTAGTGAAAATAAGCAATAAAAAGACAAACAGAGGAACTTAATCCACTCAAAGTCTCTCTTCTCTCTCTGCTGCTGTAGAATGCTGCGGGACACCCAGGAAGTATCTTGCTTTGGTACTATAAGCACAAAAACTGTGCAAACATGTTTTTTTAAATAGAAAGATTAAAGGGATAGAAATAGTCCAAAATGGCAAATAAAACTTTTAGTTCTGAGCTGAAACCACTCCTACAGTGACAGGCTGCTGAAAGCTCACCACTCTCACTGATGAGCAGAGAAGCTTCCTTCTATCTTAGTCATGTCTGGACAACACAGAAATTACAAAACAGCCCAGAATTCAGCAACATCTGAAAACCAGACTCCACTAGTTATACGAAAGTTGGAAAAGAAAAGACAGGATTTTTTTTGTTTTTTTTTAAATGAAAGATACAGTAATACAAACACTTTCAAGGCACAAAAATCGTTATTGCACTTGAGTGTGTAGCCCACAACAGTTAAACAATTGAAAAACACTTAAAAACAGTCAGAAAAAATGTAAACAGTAACAGAATAAAACAAAACAGTTCAAATAAGTTGCAAAGTTAATAAGAAATCCTCAAAATAGCGCAGTTAGCAAAAATAAGCAATAAAAAGCAAAACAGAAGTACTTAATCCAATCAGAGTCTCCCTTTTGTCTCTCTCTCTCCCCTGGTGTAGAGCACTGCAGGACACCCAGACAGGATCTTGCTGAAGTAATACATGCACAAAAAATCTGCAAACACGGGTTTTTACACAGAAAATAGAAAAGGATAGAAACAGCCCAAAATGGCCAATAAAACTACAAATTCTGAGCTGAAACCACTCCTGCAGTGACAGATAGGCTGCTCAAAGCTCTCCACTGTCACTGATGAACAGAAAAGCTTCCTTCTATCTTAGTAATGTCTGGGAAACACAGAAACTACAAAACAGCCCAGAATTCAGCAAAATCTGAAAAAATGGACTCTACTAGATACAGAAAGCCAGGAAATGAGTAGAGAGATAGGATTTCTTTTTTTGTTGTTTGAAAATTAAAACAGATACAGTAATACAAACAATTTCAAGGCAAAAAAAATGGCTATCACACTTGAGTGTGTAGCTCATAACAGTTAAACAACTGAAAAACACTGAAAACGATCAGTTAAAGTGCAAACAGTAACAGAATTAAAAAAGGTTCAAAAAAGTTACAAAGTTAATAAAAATGCTCAAAATAGTGCAGTTAGCAAAAAAAGCAATAAAAATCAAAATAGAGGTACTTAATCCACTCAAAGTATTTATTTTCTTTTTCTGCTGTTGAAAATTCTGCAGGACACTCAGGCAGGATCTTGCTGAGGTAATACAAGCACAAAAAACAGGCAAACATGGATTATTAAACAGAAAGATGAAAAGGATAGAAACAGCCCAAAATGGAAAATAAAACCACAAGTTCTGAGCTGAAAGCACTCCTCCATGGACAGATAGGCTCCTTAAAGCTCACCACTCTCACTGATGAATAGAGAAGCTTCTTTCTATCTTGGGAAGGTCTGGGCATCACAGAAACTACAAAACAGCCCAGAGTGCAGTAAAATCTGAAAACTGGACTCTACTAGTTTTAGAAAGGTGGGAAACAAGTAGAAAGATAGGATTTTTTTCTTTTTTTTTTTTTTTTTGTTTTTTGAAAATGAAAACAGATAGAGTAATACAAACACTTTCATGGCAGAAAAATGTCTATCGCACCTGAGTATGTAGCCCACAAGAGTTAAAAAACTGAAACAAACACAACAATGATCAGTTAAAATGCAAACGGTAATATAATTCAAAAAACAGTTCAATTAAGTTGCAAAGTTAATAAAAAGACACACAAAACATTGCAGTTAGAAAAAAAGCAATAACAAAGCAAAGCAGAGGTATTTAATCAACTCAATGTCTCTCTTTTCTCTCTTCTGCTGTAGAACACTGCAGGACACCCAGGCAGAATCTTGCTGAAGTAATGCAAGTGCAAAAATCGTGCAAACACGGGTTTCTATCAGAAAAATGAAAGGGTTGGAAACAGGCCAAAATGGTTAACAAAACTGCAAGTTCTGAGCTGAAACCACTCCTCCAGTGCAGATAGACTCCTCAAAGCTCACCACTCTCACCGATGAACAGAGAAGCTTTCTTCTATCTTAATAATGTCTGGGAAACACAGAAACTATAAAACAGCTCGAAATTCAGCAAAATCTGAAAACTGGACTCTACCAGTTATAGAAAGATGGGAAATGAGTAGAGAGATAGCCTTTTTTTTTGTTTTTTGAAAATTAAAGCAGATACAGAAATGCAAACACTTTCAAGGCAGAAAAATGGCTATTGCACTGGAGTGTGTAGCCCACAACAGTTAAACAATTGTAAAACACTAAAAAACAATTAATTATACTGCAGACAGAAACAGAAGTAAAATAAAAACAGTTCATATAAGTTGCAAAGTTAATAAAAACTACTCAAAATAGTGTGGTCAGCAAAAATAAGCAATAAAAAGCAAAATAGAGATACTTAATCCACTCAAAGTCTCTCTTTTCTTTCTTCTGCTCATGAACTCTGCAGGACACCCAGGCAGGATCTTGCTGAGAAAATACAAGCACAAAAAACGCATAAACATGGGTTTTTCAAAAGAAAGATGAAAGGGATAGAAATAGCCTAAAATGGCCAATAAAACTATAAGTTCTGAGCTGAAACCACTCTCACGCTGAAAGACTGCTCAAAACTCACAACTTTCACTAATAACAAGAGAAACCTCCTTCTATCTTAGTAAGGTCTGGGCAACTGACAAACTACAAAACAGCAAATAATACAGCAAAATCTGAAAACTGAATTCTACTAGACTTAGAAAGGTGGGAAATGAGAAGAGAGATAGGATTTTTTTTGGTTTTTAAAAATTAAAACAGATGCAGTAATACAAACACTTTCAAGGCAGAAAAATGTCTATCACACAAGTGTGTAGCCCACAACAGTTAAACAATTAAAAAAAACTAAAAAATGATCAGTTAAAGTGAAAACAGTAACAGAATAAAAAAAAAACAGTTCAGATAAGTCACAAAGTTAAAAAATGCTTGATATAGTGTGGTTAGTGAAAATAAGCAATAAAAAGACAAACAGAGGAACTTAATCCACCTAAAGTCTCTCTTTTCTCTCTCTGCTGCTGTAGAATGCTGCGGGACACTCAGGAAGTATCTTGCTTTGGTACTATAAGCACAAAAACTGTACAAACATGGGTTTTTAAATAGGAAGATGAAAGGGATAGAAATAGTCCAAAATGGCAAATAAAACTTTTAGTTCTGAGCTGAAACCACTCCTACAGTGACAGGCTGCTGAAAGCTCACCACTCTCACAGATGAGCAGAGAATCTTCCTTCTATCTTAGTCATATCTGGACAACACAGAAATGACAAAACAGCCCAGAATTCAGCAAAATCTGAAAACCAGACTCCACTAGTTATACGAAAGTTGGAAAAGAAAAGACAGGATTTTTTTTGTTTTTTTTTAAATGAAAGATACAGTAATACAAACACTTTCAAGGCACAAAAATCGCTATTGCACTTGAGTGTGTAGCCCACAACAGTTAAACAATTAAAAAACACTTAAAAACAATCAGTTAAAGTGTAAACAGTAACAGAATAAAACAAAACAGTTCAAATAAGTTGCAAAGTTAATAAGAAATCCTCAAAATAGTGCGGTTAGCAAAAATAAGCAATAAAAAGCAAAACAGAAGTACTTAATCCAATCAGAGTCTCTCTTTTGTCTCTCTCTCTCTCCTGGTGTAGAACACTGCCGGACACCCAGGCAGGATGTTGCTGAAGTAATACATGCACAAAAAATCTGCAAACACGGGTTTTTACACAGAAAAAAGAAAGGGATAGAAACAGCACAAGAAGCTGTAGTAATTGGTTGTTTGGGACCATTCCTAGCTCTTAGTAGTTCACTGCTTAAAATCCACGGTTGCACGGCTTTGCGCGGTCGTACCCATAGCGCAGCACCAGTTAAACAAGGTTAAACTTTTTCTGGCTCTGCCAAGTCTGCTCTTCAATTTTTCCCTTAGAACTGTTCTACTTGCAATCTAAACAGCCTATACTCTATCTGAAAAGCTCAGCACTTGCTCCTAAAGCATTTTTTACACAGGTAAAGCACTCTTAAACAAAAGAAAGTACTTCATTCACCTAAATTCTGTTGAGTACCCATTTCCCTATAGGTCCTTTCTGACTCAGTTACACAGCAATCTTTTTCACTATTTCTAGCATGTCGAAGGGTCAGTTGCTGGCCTCTCCTGTTCAGCTGGTGAATCTGGGAATCTTGAGGCAATGTTACAATTGCCTCATGTACACAGACAACCCTCTCCTCCTCCCAACAAATACAAATATATGCGAGAGATGCAACTATATAGCCAAACTGGAGGCTGAGCTCTCTCAATTCAGTACTGGCAAGACCAGTCAGGAGGAGAAGGTAACCACGCACACCACAAACCCAGTCTCACATAGAACTATCACAACTGCAAACCAAACACATAAACACACAAAAACATACTCGGAGGTGCTGATTAAAAATCTACCAAAACAACAGAGGCCTCCAAAGCAGACACCCAAGCAACTGCCACCTCAAGACATAGCACATGCAACACATAGTTCACAAAGTCAGTGTGCTAAACAGTCACAGCCCTTAAGGCCAAACAACATGCCAGACACACTTGTAATAGGTGACTCCATAGTCAGACACACTGACGTCCTGCTCACCAGACTGAACAAGGAAAAGGTCACAGTAAGCTGCCTGTCGGGAGCTAGAATCTGCCACATAACACAAGCACTCAGATCACTCCACAGCAAGTACAAATATGACTCAGTCATTGTACATGCCGGTGTGAACGACCTGAGACGTACCTCCCTGGACTACATGAAAAGAGACATAGAGGAGCTCTCTGATTATATAGCCCAGGCCAGTATGGCCCTGACCCTGAGCAGCATCTTACCCTCACCAAGAATGATGCCACAGTACAAAGACAAAATGATCAGTTTTAACAATTGGCTTAATTACTGGTGTCATTCTAAGGGGATCCAATGTCTGTCTGCTTGGGATGACATGCTTGACAAGCCACGCTGCTTCGCAAGGGATGGCTTGCACCTGTCACCCTGGGCTTCGGATATTGGCCAAGGCTCTTGCCACCCCATAGTGCCTTTTAGGCAAGGCTCAAATGACAAACCTACCTCCTAGAAAACACAAGTGGAAAAAAACTAAGGGTAATGCTGCTCAATGCCAGAAGTCTAAACCTCAAGATGCACGCCCTCGAAGCCCTCCTCAGCATGGAGAACATCGATGTCTGTACAGTGACTGAAACCTGGTTCAAGGCTCCTGAGAGCACCCCAGCACTATCAAGTTTTACCTCATATCATGCTTTCCGGCCCCAAAACTTGGACCGAACCACAAAAGGAGGGGGAGTATCCATTTTCATCAAAGATACCCACACCTCCAGGTTAGTGGCAACGCACGAAGCATCGGAGACTATCCAGGTGCAACTAACCATAGGCAAAAACTGCCTTACAGTTTGTAGCATGCTACAGACCACCCTCTCAAACTCAGGAACCCCACACAGCCTTCCTGAAGACAATGGAGAGTATGAATGTCTCTCCAAATACCATCATTTTGGGAGACTTCAACTACCCAAACATAGACTGGGAACATTACGCAAGCCTCAACACCCTAGCCCAAAGGTTCCTAGAATTCATAAACTCAAATGCAATGGAACAACTAGTCACCATTCCCACAAGAGGAGACAATATACTAGACCTGATCATCACAAACATGGGGACAAAATGCTCCACACTGGAAGTATATCCCTCTTTGGTAAGATCAGACCATAAATTAATCTCACTGGAAATCCACATCCCCCACCCCTGCACAAAAGACCACAGTGAAGAACTTCTCAAAAGCAAACTTCACACTTCTTAAGACTGAAGTGGTATCCTTCAAGGCCCCTGGGCCAGTGGAAACCACAACCCACACTGCTGAATCCTTTGCAAATGCCTTCTATGGGCACCTTCAAGAATGCATGGATCATGCAATCCCAAATAAAACCAAGACCCATTCCCCAAAGGCAGGCGCCGGTCTGGTGGACCCCAGCCATAAACAAACTTTACAACAGGAGGAGGAAGCTACTACATGACAGAGCAAAATCCCTAAAAGGGAAGGCATCTCTGATCAGTACTAGCAAAAACTACGATCACTCATAAAATCATCCAAGGCCAACTTTGAGAAAAATGCAAAAGACACAAAAGACAATCACAAGGCCTTCTTTAGCTATGTTAGAAACCTGGGTGGAAACTCCCTGATATGCTCAGAGTTAGTCCAAAATGACACAAAATACACTGAACCCACTGACATTGCCAACATTCTGGCAGACAGGTTCAGTGCAAATTTCTCCTCCCCCCCAAAAGGAGAAATAACTATCCCAGCAGAGTGTAGCCTCTCTAACATCTCAGATGCCCAGGTGAGAGCCACAATCTCTAAAGCTAAAAACACAGCATCAATGGGACCGGATGGTGTCCCGGGCTGTGTGCTACATGAACTCCAAGAGGAACTAAACCCACACATAAGGCTGCTGTTTAATCTTAGCCTTACTACAGGATACGTGCCAAAGAGTGGCGTGGCAACAGTGGTCCCACTTCACAAAGGCGGTGCTTCTACTGACCCTGAAATTACCGCCCATAAGCTTGACGAGCCTGGTCTGCAAAGCTATGGAGAGGATCATTATGGAACTCATAAACAAAGACATTGGGGACCTACAGACATTGGATCCTACCCAATTTGGCTTTGTCAAGGGTAGATCCTGCCTTTTGAACTTGGTCGACTTTTTTGAAATAGTCGCTAAGGCCATTGATGAGGGTAAGGCAGTTCACACAGCCTACCTTGACCTTGCAAAAGCATTTGACACAATACCCCACTCGGGCATCATAGACAAACTCACCAGCTTAAATGTAAACCCATATGTCACAAGATGGGTTGCAAACTGGCTCAAGGACAGAACCCACAGGGTCAGAGTTGCTGGAGCTATGTCAGACTCTAAGCCAGTCACAAGCGATGTCCCACAGGGCTCAGTCCTGGGACCCCTCTTGTTCGGCATTTATTTTTCCGAGGTACAGGCAAACATAGGAGGATTGTGGCTGACAAAGTTCACAGATGACTGCAAACTGGGCGCCATAATTGACACTCCAGCGGACACAAACATCCTTCAGAGAGGCCTCATAGAAATGGATAATTGGTGCCAGAGCCATGGCCTTAAGCTGAACGCCAAAAAATGTATAGTCATACTCTTTGGGAAAAACAAGGTACCGACAAATTACCACATAGGTGGTAATCCATTAAGTACGGAAGAGGTAATCAGGGACCTAGGGACCCAGGTTGACAGTAACCTCTCATTTGACACTCACATTGCCAAAGTGGTTAGGAAGGCCTTCTATATTGCCCACCTCATCATGAAGGGTTTCACATCTAGATCAAGAGCGGTCATTGTGCCCCTGTACTCTTCTCTTATCAGGCCAATGATTGAGTACAATGCCCCATTTGGGATGTATCTCACCCGACACCTGCAGCAGTTGGAAAGACCCCAAAAGTTCCTCACCAAGAGGATAAAGGGTCTTAAACATTATGTCATATGCTGCCCGACTGAATAAACTCCAGCTCTATTCAGTCGCATACCGCCTACTCAGAGGTGATCTGTGCCTGACATACAAGGCCATGTCCAATCCAGAATTAATGGACATGCTCCACCTCAGAAAATCCAAATCCATCAGAGCCATGAGAACAAGAGACTTAAACCTCAACACAGAAATAAATAGGACGTGCTGGAGGGACAGATTCATAACCCAAAGGCTCCCTACACTCTGGAACAGAATCCCAGTCCGTGTTAGACAGAGCCCCTCACTGACTCTATTCAAGAGAAATCTCGATGAATGGATGGGAGATCGTAGGTTTACCCCGGGGGTCATCTCTGTGTCACTACTACACAGAGGCACAGTAAACTAAAACCCTAAAAGGGCGTAGTATTCTCATCCTAAGGGGTGGTGAAAGCCACACACACTCTGGCAAGGCTTATAAATTCCCTAGGGCAGATAGCCTAGTAAGAACCTATGAACCTATGAACCTATGGCCAATAAAACTACAAGTTCTGAGCTAAAACCACTCCTGCAGTGACAAATAGGCTGCTCAAAGCTCTCCACTGTCACTCATGAACAGAAAAGCTTCCTTCTATCTTAGTAAGGTCTGGGAAACACAGAAACTACAAAACATCCCAGAATTCAGCAAAATCTGAAAAAATGGACTCTACTAGATACAGAAAGCCAGGAAATGAGTAGAGAGATAGGATTTCTTTTTTTGTTGTTTGAAAATTAAAACAGATACAGTAATACAAACAATTTCAAGGCAAAAAAATGGCTATCGCACTTGAGTGTGTAGCTCATAAGAGTTAAACAACTGAAAAACACTTAAAACGATCAGTTAAAGTGCAAACAGTAACAGAATTAAAAAAGGTTCAAAAAAGTTACAAAGTTAATAAAAATGCTCAAAATAGTGCAGTTAGCAAAAAAAGCAATAAAAATCAAAATAGAGGTACTTAATCCACTCAAAGTATTTATTTTCTTTTTCTGCTGTTGAAAATTCTGCAGGACACTCAGGCAGGATCTTGCTGAGGTAATACAAGCACAAAAAACAGGCAAACATGGGTTATTAAACAGAAAGATGAAAAGGATAGAAACAGCCCAAAATGGAAAATAAAACCACAAGTTCTGAGCTGAAAGCACTCCTCCATGGACAGATAGGCTCCTTAAAGCTCACCACTCTCACTGATGAATAGAGAAGCTTCTTTCTATCTTGGGAAGGTCTGGGCATCACAGAAACTACAAAACAGCCCAGAAAGCAGTAAAATCTGAAAACCTGACTCGACTAGTTTTAGAAAGGTGGGAAACAAGTAGAAAGATAGGATTTTTTTTTTTTTTTTTTTTTTTTGTTTTTTGAAAATGAAAACAGATACAGTAATACAAACACTTTCATGGCAGAAAAAATGGCTATCGCACCTGAGTATGTAGCCCACAAGAGTTAAAAAACTGAAAAAAACACAACAATGATCAGTTAAAATGCAAACAGTAACATAATTCAAAAACAGTTCAAATAATTTGCAAAGTTAATAAAAAGACACACAAAACATTGCAGTTAGGAAAAATAGGAAAAAAGCAATAAAAAGCAAAGCAGAGGTATTTACTCAACTCAATGTCTCTCTTCTCTCTCTTCTGCTGTAGAACACTGCAGGACACCCATGCAGAATCTTGCTGAAGTAATACAAGGGCAAAAACCGTGCAAACACGGGTTTCTAAACAGAAAAATGAAAGGGTTGGAAACACGCCAAAATGGTTAACAAAACTGCAAATTCTGAGCTGAAACCACTCCTGCAGTGACAGATAGGCTGCTCAGAGCTCACCCCTCTCACTGATAAACAGAGAAGCTTCCTTCTATCTTAGTAAGTTCTGGGCAACACAGAAACTACAAAACAGACCAGAATTCAGCTAAATCTGAAAACTGGACTCTTCTAGTTATAGAAAGTCAGGGAAATGAGTAGAGAAATAGGATTTTTTTTTTTTGATAATTAAAAGAGATATAGTAATACAAACACTTTCAAGGCAGAAAAATGGCTATCACACTTGAGTGTGTAGCTCACAACAGTTAAACAACTGAAAAACACTTACAAATGATCAGTTAAAGTGCAAACAGTAACAGAATTTAAAAAAACAGTTAAAAAAAGTTACAAAGTTAATAAAAAATGCTCATAATAGTGCAGTTAGCAACAATAAGCAATAAAAAGCAAAACAGAGGTACTTAATCTACTCAGAGTCTCTCTTTTCTCTTTCTGCTGGTGAAATTTCTGCAGGACACTCAGGCAGGCTTTCGCTGAGGTAATACAGGCATAAAAACTAGGCATACCCGGGTTATTAAACAGAAAGATGAAAGGGATAGAAACAGCCCAAAATGACCAATAAAACTACAAGTTCTGAGCTGAAACCACTCCTCCAGTGACAGATAGACTCCTCAAAGCTCACCACTCTCACTGATGAACAGAGAAGCTTTCTTCTATCTTAATAAGGTCTGGGAAACACAGAAACTATAAAACAGCTCGTAATTCAGCAAAATCTGAAAACTGGACTCTACCAGTTATAGAAAGATGGGAAACAAGTAGAGAGATAGGATTTTTTTGTTTTTTTTAAATTAAAGCAGATACAGAAATGCAAACACTTTCAAGGCAGAAAAATGGATATCACACTGGAGTGTGTAGCCCACAACAGTTAAACAATTGTAAAACACTAAAAACAATTAATTAAACTGCAGGCAGTAACAGAAGTAAAATAAAAACAGTTCAAATAAGTTGCAGAGTTAATAAAAAATGCTCAAATAGTGTGGTCAGCAAAAATAAGCAATAAAAAGCAAAATAGCGATACTTAATCCACTCAAAGTCTCTCTTTTCTTTCTTCTGCTCATGAACTCTGCAGGACACCCAGGCAGGATCTTGCTGAGATAATACAAGCACAAACAATGCATAAACATGGGTTTTTAAACAGAAAGATGAAAGGGATAGAAATAACCTAAAATGGCCAATAAAACTAAAGTTCTGAGCTGAAACCACTCCTCCAGAGACAGATAGATTGCTCAAAACTCACAATTTTCACTGATGAACAGAGAAACTTCCTTTTATCTTAGTAAGGTCTGGGCACCTGACAAACTACAAAACAGCAAACAATACAGCAAAATCTGAAAACTGGATTCTTATAGTCTTAGAAAGGTGGGAAACAAGAAGAGAGATATAATTTTTTTGGTTTTTGAAAATTAAAACAGATACAGAAATACAAACACTTTCAAGGCAGAAAAATGGCTATCACACTTGAGTGTGTAGCCCACAACAGTTAAACAATTGAAAAACACTTAAAAATGATAAGTTAAAGTGCAAACAGTAACAAAATAAAAAAAAAACAGTTCAAATAAGTCACAAAGTTAAAAAAGTGCTCTATATAGCGTGGTTAGCAAAAATAAGCAATAAAAAGACAAACAAACAGAGGAATGTAATCCACTCAAAGTCTCTCTTTTCTCTCTCTGCTGCTGTAGAATGCTGCAGGACACCCAGGCAGTATCTTGCTGTGATACTTCAAGCACAAAACCTGTGCAAACATGAGTTTTTAAATATAAAGATGAAAGGGATAGAAATAGTCCAAAATGGCAAATAAAACTTTAAGTTCTGAGCTGAAACCACTCCTTCAGTGACAGATAGGCTGTTGAAAGCTCACCACTCTCACTGATGAACAGAGAAGCTTCCTTCTATCTTAGTAATGTCTGGACAACACAGAAACTACAAAACAGCCCAAAATTCAGCAAAACCTGAAAACCAGACTCTACTACTTATAGAAAGTGGAAAACAAGTAGAGAGTTAGGATTTTTTTTTGTTTTTTGAAAATTAAAATTAGAACTCTGCAGGACACCCAGGCAGATATTGGTGAGGTAATACCAGTGCAAAAATCACGCAAACAACTGTTTCTAAACAGAAAAATGAAAGAGATAGAAACAGCCCCAAATGGTTAATAAAACTACAAGTTCTGAGCTGAAACCACTCCTGCAGTGACAGATAGGCTGCTCAAAGCTCAGCACTCTCACTGATGAACAGAGAAGCTTCCTTCTGCCTTAGTAAGATCTGGGCAACACAGAAACTACAAAACAGCGCAGAATTCAGCAAAATCTGAAAACAGGACTCTACCAGTTATAGAAAGCAGGGAAATGAGTAGAGAGATAGGATTTTTTTTTTTGAAAATTTAGACAGATAAAGTCATACAAACACTTTCAAGGAACGAGTGTGTAGCTCACAACAGTTAAACAACTGAAAAACACTTAAAAATAATCAGTTAAAGTGCAAACAGTAACAGAATTAAAAAACAGTTCAAAAAAGTTGCAAAGTTATTAAAAAATTATCGTAATAGTGCGGTTAGCAGAAAATAAGCAATAAAAAGCAAAACAGAGGTACTTAATCCACTCAAAGTCTCTCTTTTCTCTTTCTGCTGCTGAAAATTCTGCAGGACACTCAGTCAGGATCTTGCTGAGGTAATACAAGTGCAAAAACCAGGCAAACATGGGTTATTTAACAGAAAGATGAAAGGTATAGAAAAGGCCCAAAATGGCCAATAAAACTACACGTTCTGAGCTAAAACCACTCCTCCAGCCACAGATAGGCTCCTCAAAGCTCACCACTCTCACCAATGAACAGAAAAGCTTCCTTGTATGTTAATAAGGTATGGGAAACACAGAAACTACAAAACTGCTTGGAATTCAGCAAAATTTGAAAACTGGACTATACCAATTATAGAAATATCTGATGCGAGTAGAGTAATAGGATTTTTTTTTGTTTTCTAAAAATTAAAGCAGATACATTAATACAAACACTTTCAAGGCAGCAAAATGGCTATCACACAGGAGTGTATAGCCCCCAACAGTTAAACAATTGAAAAACACTAAACAACAATGAATTAAACAGCAGACAGTAACAGAATTAAAGAAAAAAAGTTCAAATAAGTTGCAAAGTTAAGAAAAATGCTCAAAATAGTGTGGTCAGCAAAAATAAGCAATAAAATGCAAAATAGAGATAATCCACTCAAAATCTCACTTTTCTCTCCCCTGCTCTAGAACTCTGCTGGACACTCAGGCTGGATCTTGCTGAGATAATACAAGCACAAAAAATGCATAAATATGGGTTTTTGAACAGAAAGATGAAAGGGATAGAAATAGCCTAAAATGGCCAATAAAACTACAAGTTCTGAGCTGAAACCACTCCCCCCGAGACAGATAAACTGCTGAAAACTCACAACATTCACTGATGAACAGACAAACTTCCTTCTATCTTAGTAAGGTCTGGGCAATTGACAAACTAAAAAACAGCAAAGAATACAGCAAAATCTGAAAACTGGAGTCTAGTAGTCATAGAAAGGTTGGAAATGAGTAGAGAGATAGGCCTTTTTTTTGTTTTTTTGAAAATTAAAATAGATACAGTAATACAAAAACTTTCAAGGCAGAAAAATGGCTATCACCCTTGAGTGTGTAGCCCACAAGAGTTAAACAATTGAAAAACACTTAAAAACAATCAAGAAGCCAAAAGAACTCAGGAAACAGTCAATTCAATAAAACAATGGTACAATCAGTTCCCCGTGGCTTGGATTTGAAATACTGGCACCCAAAATAGTATAAAACTTCCTTTATTCAACCAATATTTAAGCGCTTTCATCTAAGACACTTAGACTTCCTCAGAACAAAGTCTTTCCATACATTTTAAGTTTATATACATTCATCTTCAGTTAACTAATTAATTAATTACAATCATTTTAAAAATTTAAAGTGCCAATGTGCCATTTATTTACAATAGTCATTCAAAAGTTCCTTTAAGCATTCCCTTTCAGAATTCATTCTAACTCTAATAAATACAATCAATTGATCTATACCCATTGTTAGAATAAATAATTTTAAATATTTCATTTAAAAAAAAATGCTAATTTCATGCATTGGTTTGTAACTACAATCCTTGTGAATCTATCTATCCCATATTTGCCAAAATTGGCTTGACTGATATATTGTCATTCAACCCAGGCTGGGTTGATGCATTTAATTTGATTTGCCATTTTGTTTCTAACTCCCCTAGTTTTTTACTGATATTCCCACCCCTAGGATTCACTGTGGCTATATCTAAAATACCAAAATAAAACCTATTGCAACTCTTACTTTCTTCGAGATGTCTCCATAAGGCATTTTTTGTATCTTTTTTCTTTATACAATAATAGTGATCGTATATTCTTTCTCTGCGACTTCTGTCTGTCTTCCCAACATAGTAACTAGGACACGTGGAACATGTAGCTAGATATACTATGTGAGAAGTTCTACAATTGCCTTTCCTAAACTTTATCTCGGTCCCAAGGGTGTCTTCCAGTTTGATACTATTCCCTGAAAAAATGTACCTGCACTGGTTACAGGTACCACATCTTGTAGTACCTTTCCCCTCTATTGCAATAGCCCTAGTGCATATTTTCCTTTCCAGTTCCATTTTCATGTTACACCCATTTCTGGAAACAAATCTAGGTGTTTCCCCCACAATGTCCACAATTCTCCTATCCATTTTTAATAAATTCCAATTGCCGGAAATAATATTTTTAATGTTAGTGGTCCAAGGTGTGTGTTGTAATATACAAGCTCTTGTATAATCTGTATGGGTCTCACCGCCTGTGTCCATGGTATTATTAACCTTAACTAAGGGCCCTTTTCCTAATAGGGATACATATTTTTTCCCCACTCATTCTCTACATAACTGGTTACATTTTTAACTAACCATCTGGGGTATCCCCTTTGGATGAACATATCCCCTATGAGTTGTAATTCCATTACTAAATCTGTATATTCCGATGTCATCCTGGCGGCCCTAATGCATTGCCCCTTGATTATACTCTTTTTTTGTGTCATAGGATGAGAACTAGTATATTCTAAATATCCATTGCTGAAAGTCTCTTTCCTATATATTTTCGTTCTAATTTTTCCATCATCCACTGCAATTAGTGTATCCAAATAGGGCATAGAATTAGAGTCCACACTAAAAGTAAATTTCAGGTCATTACTTCTTGAATTTAAATAGCCCATAAATAATTCTAAATCTTCTCTATTACTTTTCCAAATCATAAAAATGTCATCCAGAAATCGGTAATAGCAAGATACCTCTTGGAACCACTTGCTTGTAAAAATGTGCTCAACCTCCCAGTCATGAAGATACAAATTGGCAAAAATGGGGGCGCAGGCTGCCCCCATTGCCACCCCTTTTGTTTGAATGTAATATTCGCCTTCATACATTATATAATTGTGTTTCAAAATCAATTCCATAAATTCCACAATTAATTCCATCTTGTCAGATGAAAAGTTGCTTAATTTTTTCATACAATTGACTAACCTTAATAGTCCATCCTCCTGAGGGATATTTGAAAACAAGTCTACGACATCTATTGTCACTAGTAATGCTCCAGGAGTTATCATGTCATTCCTTAACCTACCCAAAAAGTCCCAGGAGTCAATAATAATATGCTTAATAGACTTGTATAATGGTTTTAACCATCCATCTACTACTTTTCCAAAATTAAAAGTTTTTGATTTATTCCCTGAAATGATGGGCCTGAAAGGGGGGTCCACTAGGTTTTTGTGGATCTTCGGGATCCCTACCATAGTACTTATAATAGGAAAATCAACTTTCAAATAGTTATATAACTTTCCACTAATTCTTTCCTCTATCAATAAATATTCCAGGTATGAATTAATTTTATTATAACCAATGTTTACTTCATTTCTGGATGAAACATTGTAGTTACCTGAATTTAACAAAATTTCATTAATTTTGTTCTTGTATTCCTCCTGATCATACAGTACAACCCCTCCCCCCTTATCAGGTTTCATTATTCTTATCCTTTTGTCACTTTGCAACTCTCTTAATACTGTAGCCTCTTGGGTATTTAAGTTATATTTAACTTTATTTTTATTAACCCTAGTAGTGTATGCATATATTTCATCTATAACCATTTTCTCAAATATCCCCAGTGTAGCATTCAGGGGTGGGGTGTAAGTGCTTTTTTTCTTAAATTCACAAGTATTTCCTATCTTTTTACTATCATTTTGATATAAAACAGCCAAATTTAACTTTCTTAAATATTTCTTAAAATCAATTATAAAATCCTCTGCCTTGAACCTCTTCACAGGCACATATTTCATTCCTTTGCTGAACAAAGTAAAATGCTCTGCCTTTATCTCCAATTGGGTATAATTGTGTATAAAAAACTGATTGTATTCACTTGTTATATTATTAATCTTCACAATCCTTTCTATTCTATCAGTGGTTCTTATCTCGTGTGCCCCTCCCCTATTTGTCTTTTTTGATTGTTGGAATGTTCTCCCCTGTGCCCCTGGTTTGTTCCACTGTTTGTTCTTCTCTTTTCCATTTGTCTGCCTAAAAAAACATTACCACCTGAAATCTTGTCAAAATTATCTAAACTGTCAACATATCCATTGTCTCTGTACTGTCCCTCCTTATTACCAAATACACTTCCTTTCCTTCCATTATTGGGGTTTCTATGAAATACTCTATCTTTCTTATACACTTGCTTTTCCCCACCTATAAGCTTGCTCTTTATTATATTGGTCCAAGTCTCTCTGGTACTTCTTGCATTTCCTCTCAAACTGTTTATCTACTTGTTTCTGGACCCAATTGTATTGTGAATTCAAACAATATTCATATTCATCATAAAGTACATCATTGACAATAGCATCATTCAGCCTGTCTAAGTCATTCAATAAAATACATATTTTTTTGTCATTGCATTGCATAATAAAACGCATGAATGAGATTCCAAAACCATCAAACATTTTAGAACATTCCTGCTTGGTGTCATTGTCCAAATCTATACCCATTGGGTATTTAAAAAAAACAAAGTCCCATAGGGACTATATTGGTATCAATGCATTTCATAAGATAACTGTTTTCTAATTGTAAACTCTTACAAGATTTGAGCTTTTTGCCAAATTCATACATCAAATCTTTAAGAGTCTTGTGGGTGTTCGTATTCCCAAAATCATTTTCCTCCTGGATAGCGCGTGACCTGTACTTCCCATTCCCACTAAAGTCAAAATTAGATTCTATAAAGTTTTTAAAGCAAATGTCTTTAGCAGTTACATCTTTTTTAGCATTCGTATAGTGGGGAAAAGTACCTGCACGCTGTGCATTGACAGCCATAGTGTAAGTTCTTTTTGGAGGCATCCGTTTTGGTTTGGCCCCAGATAGTAGATAATCTGCCTCCGATCCATATTCTTTCCCTTTTTCTGCCGTTTGGCCATCGGGTTTGAATAAGGAACCATTAGAGGTACTGGTCTTCCGTTCGTCGCCATTTCCCTGGCCGTTTGGAATGGAATTGGATTTCCTGCTGACGCTGTGCGCACTCGCTGACATCATACGCCCGTAGTCCTTCCCCTGGAGCGTAGACTGACTTACTAATTCAATCAGTCGGGTCAATTCGCCTCACATGATTGCCATTTCGGACTGGATGCCTCTAATTTCATCCCTCCATGGTGAAAAGATGGACGGCAATTCATCTAACGAATCCATGCCCACAAGTGCAACTAAGAAGCCAAAAGAACTCAGGAAACAGTCAACTCAATAAAACAATGGTACAATCAGTTCCCTGTGGCTTGGATTCAAAATACTGGCACTCAAAATAGTATAAAACTTCCTTTCTTGAACCAATAGTTAAGCGCTTTCATCTAAGACACTTAGACTTCCTCAGAACAAAGTCTTTCCATACATTTTAAGTTTATATACATTCATCTTCAGTTAACTAATTAATTACAATCATTTTAAAAATTTAAAGTGCCAATGTGCCATTTATTTACAATAGTCATTCAAAAGTTCCTTTAAGCATTCCCTTTCAGAATTCATCCTAACTCTAATAAATACAATCAATTGAGCTATACCCATTGTTAGAATAAATAATTTTAAATATTTCATTTTAAAAAATGCTAATTTCATACATTGGTTTGTAACTACAATCCTTGTGAATCTATCTATCCCATATTTGCCAAAATTGGCTTGACTGATATATTGTCATTCAACCCAGGCTGGGTCTATCCCTCAGGATGATGGACTATTAAGGTTAGACAATTGTATGAAAAAATTAAGCAACTTTTCATCTGACAAGATGGAATTAATTGTGGAATTTATGGAATTGATTTTGAAACACAATTACATAATGTATGAAGGCGAATATTACATTCAAACAAAAGGGGTGGCAATGGGGGCAGCCTGCGCCCCCATTTTTGCCAATTTGTATCTTTATGACTGGGAGGTTGAGCACATTTTTACAAGCAAGTGGTTCCAAGAGGTATATTGCTATTACCGATTTCTGGACAACATTTTTATGATTTGGAAAAAGAGAAGATTTAGAATTATTTATGGGCTATTTAAATTCAAGAAGTAATGACCTGAAATTTACTTTTAGTGTGGACTCTAATTCTATGCCCTATTTGGATACACTAATTGCAGTGGACGATGGAAAAATTAGAACGAAAATATATAGGAAAGAGACTTTCAGCAATGGATATTTAGAATATACTAGTTCTCATCCTATGACACAAAAAAAGAGTATAATCAAGGGGCAATGCATTAGGGCCGCCAGGATGACATCGGAATATACAGATTTAGTAATGGAATTACAACTCATAGGGGATATGTTTATCCAAAGGGGATACCCCAGATGGTTAGTTAAAAATGTAACCAGTTATGTAGAGAATGAGTGGGGAAAAAAATATGTACCCCTATTAGGAAAAGGGCCCTTAGTTAAGGTTAATAATACCATGGACACAGGCGGTGAGACCCATACAGATTATACAAGAGCTTGTATATTACAACACACACCTTGGACCACTAACATTAAAAATATTATTTCCGGCAATTGGAATTTATTAAAAATGGATAGGAGAATTGTGGACATTGTGGGGGAAACACCTAGATTTGTTTCCAGAAATGGGTGTAACATGAAAATGGAACTGGAAAGGAAAATATGCACTAGGGCTATTGCAATAGAGGGGAAAGGTATTACAAGATGTGGTACCTGTAACCAGTGCAGGTACATTTTTTCAGGGAATAGTATCAAACTGGAAGACACCCTTGGGACCGAGATAAAGTTTAGGAAAGGCAATTGTAGAACTTCCCACATAGTATATCTAGCTACATGTTCCACGTGTCCTAGTTACTATGTTGGGAAGACATACAGAAGTCTCAGAGAAAGAATATACAATCACTATTATTGTATAAAGAAAAAAGATACAAAAAATGCCTTATGGAGACATCTCGAAGAAAGTAAGAGTTGCAATAGGTTTTATTTTGGTATTTTAGATATAGCCACAGTGAATCCTAGGGGTGGGAATATCAGTAAAAAACTAGGGGAGTTAGAAACAAAATGGCAAATCAAATTAAATGCATCAACCCAGCCTGGGTTGAATGACAATATATCAGTCAAGCCAATTTTGGCAAATATGGGATAGATAGATTCACAAGGATTGTTGTTACAAACCAATGCATGAAATTAGCATTTTTTTTTAAATGAAATATTTAAAATTATTTATTCTAACAATGGGTATAGATCAATTGATTGTATTTATTAGAGTTAGGATGAATTCTGAAAGGGAATGCTTAAAGGAACTTTTGAATGACTATTGTAAATAAATGGCACATTGGCACTTTAAATTTTTAAAATGATTGTAATTAATTAATTAGTTAACTGAAGATGAATGTATATAAACTTAAAATGTATGGAAAGACTTTGTTCTGAGGAAGTCTAAGTGTCTTAGATGAAAGCGCTTAACTATTGGTTGAATAAAAGAAGTTTTATACTATTTTGAGTGCCAGTATTTCGAATCCAAGCCACAGGGAACTGATTGTACTTAAAAACAATCAGTTAAAGTGCAAACAGTAACAGAATTAAAAAAAAAACAATTCAAACAAGTCGCAAAGTTAAAAGAATGCTCAAAATAGTGTGGTTAGTGAAAAAAGCAATGAAAAGACAAACAGAGGAACTTAATCCACTCAAAGTCTCTCTTTTCTTTCTCTGCTGCTGTAGAATGCTGCCAGACACCCAGCAGTATCTTGCTGAGGTACTACAAGCACAACAACTGTGCAAACATGGGTTTTTAAAAAGAAAGATGAAAGGGATAGAAATAGTCCAAAATGACCAATAAGACTACACGTTCTGAGCTGAAACCACTCCTTCAGTGATAGGTAGTCCGCTGAAAGCTAGAACAAAGTAAAATATCCAAAGGCTTGAAAGGAACGGAACAGTCCAACATGTCTTGAATCAAAATTGACTTTAATAAAGAACAAAAAAATAAAAAGTAGAATATTACATCAAGCGCTTTCGCCTGGAGTCATACCAGGCTTTATCAAGATGAGTCTGCTGAAAGCTCACCACTCTCACTGATGAACAGAGAAGCTGCTTTCTATCTTAGTAAGGTAAACCTGAAAAACGGACTCGACTACTTATAGAAAGGTGGAAAACTAGTAGAGAGATAGGATTTTTTTTCTTTTATGGAAATTAAAACAGATATAGTAATACAAACACTTTCAAGGCAGAAAAATGGCCAGCACATTTGAGTGTGTAGCTCACAACAGTTAAACAATAGAAAAACAGTTGATCAGTTAAAGTGCAAACAGTAACAGAATTCAAAAATACAGTTCAAATAAGTTGCAAAGTTAATAAAAAAATACTCAAAATAGTGCAGTTAGGAGAAATAAGCAATAAAAAGCAAAACAGAGGTATTTAATCCACTCAAAGTCTCTCTTTTCTCTCTCTGTTGCTGTAGAACTCTGCATGACACCCAGGCATGATATTGCTGAGGTAATACAAGTGCAAAAACCATGCAAACAAGGGTTTCTAAACAGAAAAATGAAATGGAAAGAAACAGCTCAAAATGGTTAATAAAACTACAAGTTATGAGCTAAAACCACTCCTCCCGTGACAAATAGGCTGCTCAAAGCTCACCACTCTCATTGATGAACAGAGAAGCTTCAGTCTGTCTTAGTAAGGTCTGGGCAACACAGAAACAACAAACAGAGAATTCAGCAAAATCTGAAAACCAGACTCTACTAGTTATAGGAAGGCGGGAAAAGAATAGAGAGATAGGATTTTTTTGTTTTTTTGTGTTTTTTAACAATTAAAACAGATACAGTAATACAAACACTTTCAAGGCAAACTAGCTAGGCATGTGATGACCCATGGCATGATGCATAAATTTAAGTTTAGAGCCCTCAAATTAATTAAAAAGACTGGTAGACTAGGAGATGTTAAGATTTATACTGAAGAGCAGGAAAACAGATGGATAATACGTCTACAAGTTCATAGAACATGTTGCCTGAATGATAAGACCACTTTAAAACCTTTCCTAGCGGCAAGGTCCTATGCACATTAAGCACTTTATTGATGAATTATAGTTTTAGTTCTGCATTTTTGTATGTTTGTATTGTTTCGTGTCCTATGCATGCCGAGTTATGGGGATGCCCACCCTGAGCTCCTGCGGAGGTGGCAACAACTAAATATAGACCTTAGTAATAAATATATTCAGTTGCTCATTGACTATTTTTTACCTGTTGAGGTTGAGCTCATTACGAAAGTGGAAGGTGAGCATAAGAATATTACCCAGTTATTTAAAAGTGAATTTTGTGTCTCTAAGTTAAATAATATGCTGAGACAGCTCACGTTATATAGCAGTAAGCTTGAACAAATTAAGCTCAAAAAACTTAAGCGTGACTGTAATGATTTTCAAATGGGCCGCATTTTTGTGTGGCCGAGATTTAATGAAGCGGCTGTAATAAATGAGGTCAATGACCAGGTTGACAACATACCACCAAGCACCCCTAATACCACTAGTGTATCCAATCTGCAGAGTAATTCTTCTGGCAGTTTTACTTCAACTAGTTTGAATACAGAAGCGGATATTACGTTATCCGGTTCTTCACTCCCTTGTAACCAACAATGCCTCAAAGCATCTGAAACAGCGGGAGCTAGACCTAAAACAAACGCTCATGGTCTGAATACTACACCGAATGTAGCGGCTTCTTTAAACTTCCCTCTACCCTACAAGAATCGAACGGCGGCACGTTCAACAAGCAGAGGGAGAGGCAAACGGAAGTTATCGGGAGAAGTCCGAGAACCCAGGAGAAAAAAGAATTGAACGTTTTATTCTTTAATTTAGCTTCCAAGGAGTTTACTGAAACTGAATGTTCTATTTTGAACAAGGGACTTTCATTTATTCCCGCTAGAAGAAGTGAACTGTATGATACCCTCATTATGCTTCGCAAATTTACAAGGAAGGTAACACTAAAACTATTGTACAAGGACTCTGATGCTAATGACACTGCTTTTAATTCAGTTGTACTTAAGAGAAAGAGCACCTATGTACCACCTGTGTCAGGTTTGGTTGAATGTTTCCAATGCGCTTGTGAATATGACTTTTATCGTTACTACAAAGAAAGGAAGCATAAACATCTGTTTACTAACTTGAATGCGCTACAGAAATGTAGCCTTGAATCCCTATGTAATGATAACAGCTTGGTGTTTAAACCTGCAGATAAACGGGGGTGTGTGGTTGCTATGGATCTAGCAATGTATAATGATTTGATGAATGAAATGCTAAATGATGATGTAGCTTATTCTCAAATAAGCAAAAATGAAGTAGAACCTATTGTTAGGAATGTGCACGATACCCTTTATGACTTGTTGATGACTAGGTGTGTGGATAAATGCCTGTATGATTTTTTAGTAATTGAGACCCCACTGATTCCCCTTATCAAGGGGCTTCCCAAGATACATAAGGGGATATATCCACCACCTTTGCACCCTATAGTGTCTGGGAAGCTCTGGGTCACGGAGAATGCCTCCCTATTTGTACAATCGAAATTAGGCCCCTTAGTTGGCAGCATACCCACAATTTTGAAAAATTCTTTCAACCTGTTGACGGATCTGAAGGATGCCTCGTTGCTTAAATATCTAAAACATGATACACTCATGGTTACTTTGGATATAAAAAGCTTATTCACTAGTATACCTAATGAGTTTGGAATTGATGCTGTCAGGAGCTGTCTGATTGAGCTTAGTAATCTGGCTAATGATGATCAGATGACGGTCTGTACCCTTTTGGACATAATATTGAACAACAATATTTTTCTGTTTCAGGATAGAATATATAGGCAGACATGGGGGGTTGCCATGGGCACCCCATGTGCTAATGCCTATGCTAACCTGGCAGTATATCAATGGGAAAAGATGTTCATTTTTAATGATGAAAGATACAAAAATAATGTCATTCTATACAAACGTTTTGTAGATGACATTCTTCTTTTTTGGAATGGAGATGTTAAATCACTAGATGATTTTGTTGACTTCATGGGCTCAACAACTACTTTTTTAGAATTTACATATGAATGCTCTACTAGCAGAGTTAATTTCCTTGATATTACCATCAATAAGGATGACAAGTGTGTAATTACAACGTCACTCTTCAGGAAATCCTGTTGGAGAAATGGCATCCTCCACTTTGAGAGTATGCATCCTAGGCATGTTTTTCCAAATGTGGTTAAAAATCAAATGTGTAGGATAGCTAGGTTATGTAGTAGCCCAGAGGACATGAGCTATCAGATGGACTTCCAGGAAAGTTGCCTTATTGATAGGGGATATCCACTCCAATTGGTGTCAAACCAAAGAAATAACGTTCCAGATGCAATCAGGTCAGCACAAAAACAATGGCGCTACATTGGTACGCCAAGGAACGATAAAAGGAAAATACAATATGACATTAGGTATACTAGTGACATAGGGCATATAGAGAATATTATTAAAAACAATTGGAAGTTATTGAATATGGATAAGGATCTGTTCAAAATAGTAGGCGACAGGCCAAGTTTTAGATACAATAATTGCCTGAATCTAAAGAGATTACTGTGTAAGGAGAAGGTGGAGATCGAACCCATAGACATCAGGGTTAATTATAGACAAGGCACCTTTCCATGCAGGAAATGTTGTGTGTGTAAATATATTTCTAGTGTTCAGAGACTTGAACTTACAGATATAGGCATAGTGTTTGAGCCAAAGTTCTATGCAACATGTGATACGGTCAATGTTATCTATTTAGCTTTATGTGAACCCTGTGGGGCCTACTATGTGGGCATGACCACACGCAGGTTTAAGGACCGTATTTATAACCACGTGTATGACATTAGGAAAGGAAATACCACCAATGTGTTGGCCAGACACTGCCAACAGTTTCCGTCACATGTTTTTAAATTTAGGGTTCTGCAGCAGCTACATCATAATAGAAGAGAAGGGGATATAGTGGGTGCTCTTGAGTTGAGCGAGTTGAAGTGGATACTTAACCTTAGGGCGCATGTAGAACCAGGCTTGAATTCAGCCCTAAGTATTAAACCTGCCCTATTGGGTAATATATGAAGTTATTTTAATACTGTTGGTTTTTTAAATTTGTCTAATGTTGATATCCATTATGCTATGATTAGATTTAGGTTTTTGCCTAGGTCTTTACCTTATTTGATGTGCCTCCATGGTACTTCCTTATTTGCTTTTTCACTCTTTCCTTTTCACTCATGTCCCTTTCTTTTCCCCTCTTTTCCTTCCCCCCCCTCTTTGCTTCCCCCTTCTCTTCCTTCCCCCTTTCTTTTTCCCTTCCCCTCTTCCCCCATTCCCCTCCCCCCTCTCCTCCCCCTCACCCCCCCTCCCCTTCCCCCCTCCTCCCCCTCTTTCCTTCTTCCCCTTCCTTTCTTTCCATCCTATACACATGTCCCCTTTTTACTCACTTCCCCTCCCTTTTCCCTTTTTTTCTCCTCTTTCTTCTCTCATTCCTCATTCTATTTCTCTGCTTTTTATCTTTTTCCCAGTCCCTTTCTATTTTTGTTTTTTCTTTCTCTTGTTTTTTGTCCTTTTTATATCGTTTTGTATGAATATGCACTGTTTTTTCAGGTTGATTTGGTTTATTCACTATATTATTTTTTTGTTTGATAGTTTTAAATGAGTCGATTAAGGACATTTATATGTCTACATTTTATATACTTTTTTGAATTGCTATATATCTACTTATATATGCCAGATCCCGTAATTTTAGGGTTCTATATATAGTTAGGTTGTAGTTTTATTACATGTGTTTTTATGAACGTTTGTATTCTATTATTAATTTGGATATTTAGAGATAGTAGGATTTGTATTTCAAAATACACCGCGCATTTATCTACAATTAAGTGTACGTTTTTCAAGCATTGTTTGAGATAATGTTGATGGCTAAGAAATCTGGCCGCCTCTTTAAATGCTGGTAAAAATTTTCTTAATTGCTTGATTTAATTGTATAATTAGGGTGGATATGTTATGTATATAAAGATTAGGATCTACCTTCTGTATTGTAACCTGAGGAAGCGCACTAGGTTAGTGCGTGAAAGCGCTTGTTCTCTCTCTCTCAATAAATTGATCAACTGTTCATAGTGTTTCGTGGTGGTTCCTTGCAAGTCTACAGATATTTTTGTATTGTTTGTAATTTATCTATGCTGTTTTTGTGCCCTAATATGAATTTTATGTTATTTAGTTTTTTTTAAATAAAGCTGCTTTTTGCACATTTAGGATTAAATGAGTTAAATTATGTTATTTAGCTAGATCTGTTAAGAATAATGAATTATAGCCACAGCTAGATTTTAGATGTTTCTATAACTGACTCATAACTTATTTTTAGTGTTTTTTAGATATTTAATGATGGATTTTAGGATGTATTTGTTTATGTGATGTCATAATTAGTTTTAGAATGTGATTGGGGATGTATTGGGGAAAAGCATTATTTAACTCAGATGGAAGATGAATGCTGTGTTAAAGTCTGATGAAAAGTTATTTGAAAACTGAAAGCGCTCACTGTTTGGATTTTGTCTGTATATTAAATTATTTCAGTGGGATGTGGTGTTGCTGTGGTGTTGCCTCTTCTGTTATTTCTTGGCTTTACTGGAAAAGCTCACTCAGACTCTGCTAGATTGCTGTAAGGGAAAGATTAGTTTAGTTTATTTTCTTGTATTTTGTATTGCTTCATTGCCTTCTTCTGTTTTATTTGCAGTTTATTTTTTTATACTGTGTTTTACTCACATTCTGCTATTAATTGCATACTTAAACTTTGAAAAGATACCACAGCTGTGTCTGTTGTGAGTCACACAGAATTTAAATTAACTGTCTTTCTAGTTGCCTGGCCCCACATTTCCTTCCCTCTCCTCTTTCATTGGCCATTGCAAGTAAGCACAAAAGTATAATTTTGTAAAATCACTCCCCTTAATTTATTGCCCATCCCACTGTATTCCATAGAGCCATAATACAAAGTGCCCTCCCTCTTCCAATCTATTGTGCTCTTTAAAATTAGTGGCTTTTCACTTAGATAGCTAAAGCTTAAGTTACACTCTCTTTTATATCTAACTGCTTAGTGCACACTGCAACTGTTAGGATATTAACCCATTTTTTATCTTACCTTTAAGTCTACAACATCTGTTCCAAGGCCACCAATTATTGGAGACCCCACATTCTGTCTCTCTGCAGTAATCTTTAGATTAGTGCATCTGGTTTGCTCCTGGTGAAAGAAGGAACATAGGGGCATTATTTCCTGGAGACTGCAGTTCACCAGAAAGCCTAATTGCTTTATAGATAGCTTGAATTTGTGTTTATATTTTGGTCCTGGTGAGAGAAGGAGCAGAGTGCAGTGAATCCTTACTGTTTCTGACTGGGCAGTGAGTGTCTGTGTTGGACCTTACTGATTGGTCTGGTTGCTATTCAAGGCATCTACCAGGAAAAGGCTGCAACAAGGTACAGACCCTTGCATCATCTGAGACAAGACTGTTGATCACCAAAGAGCTTGTGGCCTGGTTCTCATCTTGGGATTGAAGCTACTGTTTTGCTTCTGGTGAAAGAAGAAGCAAAGGAGCATTTTATCTCAGCAGCATAAAGCTGTTTTGAGACCAGCACTAGTAGTAACCAGGCAGTAGCCATTCAAGTGAATCCTCTCTTTTTATCATTTTTAACAAAGCTAATTCTTTCTTTCTTTTCAGTAAGTACTGCTTGGTTTGCTGCTGTCTCACCTAACTTCAGAATATCTCCCTAAGTACATTATCCATACATTATTAGGGTCTACTTATTAGTTTCCCCACAAGTGTTTGTTGGTGCCCTGCATAGACACAGACACCTTGAGTTGACATTTTTCCTGTAAAAGCACACAGGGCAACTAGCTTGCAATGAGAAGCACTGCCCCCAGAGCTGCAAACTAGATACTCCTGATGTTACTTTAAATTCTCACTCCAACTGTCTAATCAATAAAAAAGGGCCTGTTGCCATAGATATAAACTTTCCTATTATCTCTGTTACCAGCTTTTTGGATATGGGTATCCTGGGGCAATATAGGAATTGCTTCATGTTTACTGACAGCCAGTCATTTCTCAAGCAAACTGATATGGTATGTGAGAGATGTATTTATACAATGTCACTGGAGCAAAGTTCACATGTTAAAGCACTCTTAATGTCAATCAGCCTGTCAGTAGAGCACACACTGCTCCCATCTCACACAGTTCAAAGCAGATACATAGACCCACATATGTAAAAGCACTTACATGTAACCTTCCTAAACCCCAAAGACCTCCTAAATGAAGTACACATAACAAATACCCTCAGCAGCCCTGAATGTACTCCTTCAAAACAATATCCACATCAACACATACAGCCACATCTCATGGAAGCTGTACTTCTAATTCCATAATCCAAGGCACTACACATTTCAACCTTCTCGTCATTGGAGACTCCATAGTGAAAAACATTGATGTCCCTTTCACCAAGCTGAGTAAGGACAAAGTCAAGGTCAGTTGCTTATCAGGAGCCAGGATCCACCACATTACACATGCACTCAGGTCACTGGCCCACAATTACCAGTATGACTCATCATAGTCCATGTGGTTGTAAATAACATGAGACATACCTCCCAAGACTATATGATGAGAGACATCATATAGCTCTTTGAATATATGTCCCAGGCTGGTATGAGCCTAGAATTGAGCAGCATTTTACCTTCTCCAAGGATGATGCCACAATATGAACAGAAGATGACTGACTTTAATAATTGGCTTAGTTTCTGGTGTCATTCTAAGAGGGTGCAATATTTATCAACAGGGAAAGAGATGGCCAACAGATCATGTGGCTTTGCCAGAAATTCCTTGTACCTCTCCCCTCTAGGTTTTCAAATATTAGGTTCATAGGCTAATGGCCCTGGAGCCTTTAAAAGCCTAGCCCATAGGATTACCCTGGCATCATGCCACCTGATCATAGTTCCTAGTGCCTCTGTCAAGTAAAGCCACTGGAGTGATCCCTGGGGTGAATTTTCTATTTCCCAGCCACTCATCAAGATTTCTCTTGAAGAGGGCCAGTGAGGTGCTCTGCTTGACATGTATGGGAAGTCTATTCCATAGCATGGGCAGTCTCTAGATTATGAACCTGTCCCTCCAGCATATTCTGTTGATTGTGGTAATGAGGATGAGGTCTCTAGAGCGTGTGGTGCAGAGGGATTGGGATTTCTTTAGATGTAGCATTTCTAACAGAGCTGGGTCAGACATGGCTTTGTAAGTCAGGCAAAGATCGCCTCTAAGTGGGCGATATGAGACAGAGAATAGTTGGAGTTTTTTGAGTCTGTCCATATAGGACAAATGTTTAAGGCCTAAGATCCTCTTTGTGAGGTACTTTTGCAGCCTCTCCAGTTGTTGCAGGTGTTTAGTGAGGTAAATGCCAAATGGGGCATTGTAGTCAATGACTGGCCTAATGAGGGAAGAGTAGAGGGAAACAATGACCTCTTTCTTCCTGGAAGCAAAATCCTTAGTAATGAGATGTGCCACATAGAAGGACTTTCTGACCACAGTGGCAATGTTGTCAGAAAGCTAAAATATTGCCCTCCCCCGTAGTGTCTTTTTTAAACAAATCAAAACCAAGAAAATCTAAAGGTGTTGTGGCTCAGAGATAGGAGTCTAAATAAAAACCTACATTCCTTACAAGCTCTCCTCATCCTAGAGAATGCTGACATCTATGCAGTCACTGAGACATGGTTTAAAGCTATGGAGAGCACACCAGCAGTACAAAATTTTAATGGCTTTGACACATTTAGACCAACTACTACATAGACAGGGACTAAAAGCGGAGGTGCCTCAATTTACATATAAAATAAATATACCTCAAGGCTGGTCAAACAGGACAATGCAATTGAGCTTCTGCACATTCAAATCACAATAGATCAAATTCCATACCACTTCCGTGCAAGCTATAGGTCCCCTTCTATGACCCAGGAAACCAATAATATGTATTTAAACTTATTGGAAACACTCACCATCCAGCCCAATACCATATTTATGGCTGACTAATTACCCCACTGTTAACTGGAAATCGTATATGACACCAAACATACAGGCACAGAGATTCCTGGATTTTGTAATTGCAAACTCCCTTGTCAGTATGTTGACCAGGGATACAAACATACTGAATCTGATCCTCACTAATATGGGAGTGCTGCAAACCCCTAATATAATGTATTGTGTGATAAAGACAGACCACAAAATGGTCTGTGTAGAACAGAGCATGTGTATGGATCTTTAAGAAGCATTTCCAGATGTAGGTACGTGCATATAAATAGTGAGCACATGCAGGTAATAGTGCCATTTCTGAGAGAACATCCAGAGTGTCAACATGTATGAGTGTGGTAGTCAGTGTGTTTATAAGTTTATAAAGCTGCTTGAACTGACCCTACACTGGCCGTCTGTTTTATCCTGATGAGATGAGTGACATGGTGTCAGAACCAGGATTAAGAGAACAACTTCTTCAAGCCATGAGGTGCAGAGATGAAGGTGGAAAAAGCACCATAAATGAACTTAAGGTAACCAGAACTGGCACAAATGATTTATTTTGCAAAGAGAATGAAACGGAGCATTTGTAAGGTACAAAACATATTATTAATTAAACGAGTAGCACAAAACAAATTATTAATCAAACGAAAGGCACAAAACACATTATTAATTAAATGAAATGTTCAAAACCACAATATTTGATAAAACTAGCAGAACTATTCATAAGGGGCTCAGAATTACCTTAGGTTGTAACAAGCATGTTTAAATTAAAATGAGCACAAGAAAATTATAATGAGCATGATAGATTAAAAGGGCGTAATGAGTACAATAAAAGGGCAAAACAAGCTTAAAGAGCAAGGCAGCTGCATGTTTTTTTAGTAAAAGACAATGTTTGGGCACAAACTACTATTTTGTATTGACCAAAGCCATTCAAAGCATAATTAGAGCTGTTTGAAGTGTCTCAGAGTGTGCAGTGTTTGCAGGGTGTGTGCTTTATTATGGTGCATTTATTTCAAAGAGTTTGTTGTGTGCAAAGTACAGTTATATTGCAAAATGCAGTCAAAGTGCAGCCATTTTGAAAAGTTTTCTTGTACTGTGTACATTTATTTGCAGAGTGCCACCATTTTAAAGTGTTTCTTACACTGTACAGAGTTATTTCGCAAAGTACAGCCATTTTGAAAGGTTTCTGTGCTGTGTACAGTTTATTTGCAAAGTGCATTCATTTTGAAGTTTCTTACTCTGAACATTTACTGCTGTGTACAGTTTATTCGCAAAGTACAGTCAATTCAAAGTATTTCTTACACTGATAATGAGTGGTTTCACAAAATACAGTAATTTTAAAGTGTTCCTGTGCTACTGAGACTTATTTGGCAAAGTGCAGTTATTTCAAAGAGTCTGTTGTGCTATTAGGCATAATTACAAATTCTGGCATATTTATATGTGTGTATGTTTGTACATAATTCCAAGCACCTTCACTACTGTGTGTTGATATGGCAGAGGCATTTCACAGACCCAGTCCACTTGTGTTTGATCATAATATAGCAGAGAATTTGAGAGTATCTGAGCAGGAATACAATATTTTCATACAAAGCTAAAGTGTACAGATATGGTGATTTGAAAGATGAGTTAATAAAGGGCAGGCTTGTGTGCAGTATTAATAGTGCTGCAGTTCGAAAGATTTTGCTTTGTGACAGTGATTTAATGTTGAACAAAGCCATAGTGATTTGTCAAATCCATGAGCTCACAGAAAGACACACAAGTATGCATGCAAGTGATAATAGCGTGGTTTTAGCAGCCTCTAAAACAAACGTAGGCAGCATGCAGCACATGGCAAGTAGAAGAAGGCCTAAGCACATGGCAGTTGCACCCCCTGTGGAATTCCCTGGGAGGTTTCGTATATTTCTGGAAAATTCCAAGACTATCTCAGTAAAATGGACATGCTCAGTGCAGTATAAGGGTGAGTCAGCAAAACCCAAGTCAAGTCTTATTGTTAACTGTCATAATTGTGGAGCCAACCATGAGTCTAAAAGAGAGAAGTGCTTAGCATTTGGTCAGCAATGCCACAAGTGTAAAAAACTGAACCACTTTCAAAGGTTTTGTAAATCAAGCAAGGCTCATTCAGTTATTAAGAAAGGTCACTCAAAAAGCAAGTTGATCATATAGAGAGCTGCAACCCTTCTTTCTATGTAGATGGAGTATCAGTGGTCGGTGAAAAGGTTAATGCAGTAGATTTGCTGGTAAAGAATGAAGTATTCTGTACTGTTCTGATCAATGGTAAACTCACAGAGCTCAAAGTGGACACTGGTTCAAAGTGTAATGTAATGTCAGCAGAAACATTTTCTAAAGTGACAGCTGGTTAATTGTGCTAAGCTTGTTGCAAATGGAGGTGAAGAGATTCAAACCAAAGGCTCAGTAGTGCTTTCATGCTAGTCAGCTGGGAACAGTTACAGCTTGCAATTTTATGTAGTCAGAAGACCTGTGCAGTCATTATTAGGTCTCAGAGACAGTTTATAAATGAAACTGCTTTCTTTTACCAAAGAAGTACATCATGTAGGCACATGTCCCAGTTCCAACATCAGTGAAGCTATTTTCTTAGTGTATGCTGAGGTTTTCGATGACAAGCTAAGCAAACTTTCAGTTGTGTACTTCATGAAAGTAGACCCAGAGGTCAGTCCAGTGATCAGACCAGCAAGGAGAGTTTCAATAGCTATTCAGGACAAAGTTAAAGTCCAGTCAGACAAAATGATACAGCAAGGTGTGATTTGTCCATTCACAGAACCAACTGAGTGGGTGTCATCCATGGTAGCTGCTCATAAGAAATATTCAGATGAAATCAGAATATGCATTGACCCAAGAATCTAGAACAAGGCATTAAAGAGACCTCATTATCCTATGCGTACAGTTGAGGAGATTGCCACCTTCATGCCAAATGTCACTGCTTTTTCTGTCTTGGATGCAAAGAGTTCATTCTGGCAAGTAATGCTTGATCCAAATCTTCAGTACTGACTACATTCAGTACCCCATTAGTTAGATACAGATTCCTCAGAATGCCTTTTGGAATAAATTCTGCCAGTGAAGTCTTTCAGCATGCAATGGAGCAATTGTTTTGGGCTGTCTGAGTGCTATAATAGTTGATTTACTAGTTGGAGGCAATGGTGAAGCAGAGCATGACCGAAACCTCAGTTAAGTTCTGGACAGAGTGCATGAAGTGAAGTTAAAGCATAATCCTCTGAACTGTAAATTCAGACTATCAGAAGTTACATATGTAGGTCATTTATTTACCAGTACAGGCTTATGACCAGGCCCTTCCAAGCAAGCAGCCATTCTTGAAGTGCCAGATCCAGAGAATGTCCAAGCTTTACAGCATTTTCTTTGTATGACTATTTGGGCAAATTTATCCCTGACTTTAATGAGTTATCAGCATCTGCTGATACATAAAAATGTTGCTTGGTCATGGTTAGAACAACACCAGAGAGTATTTGATAACCTCAAACAGCAAATTGCCAACCCTCCTACATTAAGGTACTATGATGTCCACAAACCAGTAGTTCTTTCCTGTGATGATTCAAAGTTTGGTCTTGGTGCAGTTATTCTTCAAGAGGGCAGACCTGTTGCCTATGCATCTAGAACTCTTACCCAAACTGAGATGCATTATGCTCAAATTGAGAAGGAACTTTTGGCAAATGTGTTCGCATGTTCGAAGTTCCATGATTATATTTATGGCCGAGCTATCCAAATCGAAACTAGCCATCAACCTCTAGTCACTATTTTAAAGAAGCCTATGCATTCAGCTCCAGCAGGACTACAGGGAATGATGTTCAGATTACAAAATCATAATTTCAAAATGGTCTATACAAAGGGCAAATTTCTTTATCTGGCTGATACCTTATCCAGATTGCCCAGAAATACCATGGAACAGCTTGATGTAGAGACTTTTGACTTTGATGTCATGGAAGTGCGTAATTTTTGTACTATGAGACTTGATGAGCTGAGAGATCATACAAAGACTGATCCAGTTTTGAAAAACTCAACAACTCCATCAATGTAGCATGGCTATCAAACCAATCCTGTGTACCACCAGAAGTGCAACCATACTTTCCATACAGAGATGATTTTCAAAGGTTCCAAAGTTATTGTTCCTACTTTCTTACAACATGAATACATTCATATTTTACATTGTGGTCACCCAGGTTCCGACTCTTCCAAAAGAAGGACAAGAAGACTAGTATTTTGGCCTTCTCTATCAAAAGACATTGATAAAGTGCTTTCTTCTTGTTTGGTATGCAATAGTACTAAACAACATTTGCAAAATGAGGCACTTCAAGTAAGCCAAATTCCTGAACTGCCTTGGTCAACAGTAGCCACTGACATATTTGAGTGTAACAATCAGCATTACTTAGTGTTGGTAGACTCTTCAAACTGGTTTGAAATTGATTTGCTACCTAATATAACATCCAGTGCTGTTATTACAAAGATGAAACATCATTTCTCAGTCTATGGTAGTCCACACAAAGTTATTTCTGACAATGATACCCAGTTTACCAGTCAATTGTTGCAGAGATTTGCAAAAGAGTGGGTCTTTATCAATGTTACTAGTAGTCCTGAATACAAACAGTCAAATGCCTGGAAGACAGTCCCCATTGCTAGATCCAATTCTGACTTTTATGTTACATGATCAGGTCATATTTCTAGACCTAGTGTAAAATACACAGCAAACTGGACATGATTGTTTTATATGTGTTTGATTTTCTATGATTGCATGTCAAAGAATTTGCTGTGTATAATTGCATGTTAAAAGATCATTTCTGTATAATTTCATGTCATTGAATACTGTTATTTGAAGTATGAGCTATTTCTCAAAGAGGTAGGATATAGAACAGAGTGTATGTATGTACCTTTAAGAAGCATTTCCAGATGTAGGCACGTGCATATAAATAGTGAACACGTGCAGGCAGCAGTGCCATTTTGAGAGAACAGTCAGAGCCATGTATGAGTGTGGTAGTCAGTCTGTTTGTAAGTTTAAGTTACAAAGCCTCATTCCTGATGTGTTTGTGTGTAATAAAGCTGCTTGAACTGAACCCACAACTGTTTGTCTTTTTTATCTTGACCAGATGATCAACAGTCTCCGTTGAAGAAAAATGAAACCTGTAACTCTGGCTAACCCTGGAATATTCAGGAACTACTCTAAGACTAACTTCCCACTATTAAGTGATATCCTGGGAAAATTTCAACCCCCCCATAAACCCCAAGAACACTGCTGTCTATGCATAACTGTTCACAGAAGCCCTCTACAAGCATGTTAATAGCTGCATAGAGGCAGCTGTACCCACCAGGGCAGCACAACTACATGGGTAGGCAACTGGCTCACCAACAGAATGAATACTGTCAAAGTTGGGAATCCCACCTCTACCATCAGACCAGTTACCAGTGGCATACCACAAGAATCTGTGCTATGCTCTCTACCGTTTGGAATCTATTTCTCAGAAGTCCAAGCAAAAGCAAATGGCCTGTGGCTTACCAAGTTCACTGATGATTACAATCTGGGCACAATCATTGAGTCCCCAGATGATGTTAACATATTACAAAAGGGGCCAACACAGACAAATGATTGGTGCCAAAGCCACAGATTAAAACTAAACGCAAAAATGTACATTATTTTCCCCTTTGGCATAGATGAAGTCCCTGAAAATTACAATACTGACAGCACCCCCTAAGCTCAGACCTAGTGGTGCAAGATTTGGGAACACAGGTTGATAGCAATCTAAACTTCAATCGCCATGTATCCCTAGTGGTAAGGAAGGCCTTCTACATTGCACATCTGATATGTAAGGGCACCTCATCCAAGACTAAGCATGTTATAGCTCCTCTGTACTTGACCCCATCAGACCAGTAATAGAGTGCAATGCTCCCTTTTGCATGTACCAATGAGAGACCATAAATTCACCCCTCATGGAGAGGAGCAGACACCTGTAGCAGCTCAACAGACCACAGAGGTTTTTCACCAAGACAATTCAGGGCCTTCAAAACATAACCTACATGGAAAGACTGAAAGCCCTGTCACTGTACTCTGTATCAGTCATGGCTTAGGGGTAAGTCATGCAGACTAGTATCCTACAGGCTGCAGAGAGGCGACTTGTGCCTTGCCTACAGAGCAGTGTCTGACCCTTCCCTAATAGAAATGTTGCACATCCACAAATCAAATGGGACAAGAGTCACTTGCTCCAGGGATCTCAACCTAGCCTGCGACATTAACAGAACATGCTAGAGAGACAAATATATCTCCCAGAGATTGTCCCTTCTCTGGAATGACTTCCAATTCACATGAAGCACAACTCTTCAATAACCCTATTCAAGCATAACCTAGACATCTGCATGGAAGACCATAAATTCACTCCTCATGGACAGAGGCAGTTGGTGCTGATGATAGCTCTGTAAATACTAACCATCTAACCAAGTTCAGTAAGGGAACATGAGTATAACATGGCTAGGCATGTAAAGGCCCTAGGGCCATTAGCCTAGTAACATCTTATGAACCTATGAAAATTAGGAGGTGTAACATCCAGCAGTATGAAAGCACTCTTATCAAACAACTCAGAGGACAAATAAAGTCTACCAAAGCCAAATGTAAGGTAAATGTGGCCTCTCAAGGCAAAGACAACTGCAAAGCATTCTTTAGTTATGTCCCCAACCTCAAATACAATATAAAATTGTGTGCAGAGCTCATTGTTAATGGAGCCACTTGTAATAAACCAGGAAATATAGCAAACCTACTGGCTGACAAATTCAGCTCCAACTTTATTCCTCTCTCCCCCTTCAACCTTCCCTCAGAAAATGCCATCAAATATAGCTCCCCTACTATCACTAGAAAACAAGTCCTTAATGCTCTCTAAGGCCAAGAACGCTGCATCAATGGGCCCACACAATATCCCAGAATGCCTTCTAAAGAGCATAAAACATGATCTATCTGGCCTTCTGGAATTACTATTTGCCTGTAGCCTCTAAACAGGCTTCATGCCTCACGAATGGAGAGCTATAATTATCATCCTTTTGCACAAACGTTGGCCATCTACAAATCCTGGAAGCAACAGACCCATAAGTCTCACTAATCGCATATGCAAAGCCATTGAAAGAATCATCATGGAAATGATAGATAATTACATAGGAAACCTCTAGACACTGGACCCAGCCATTTTGGTTTCAGCAAGGGCGGGTCATGTCTTACTCAACCCTTGTGGACTTCTTTGAGAAGGTCACCAAAGCAATAGATGAGGGCAAAATGGTTTACACTGCCTACCTTCACCTGGTCAAGACATTTGACAGAATACCCCACTATGGCTTTTTTGACAAGCTCAGGGGTTTAAATATAATCCTTTTTGTCACCTGGTGGATTGTTAGCTGGCACACAGACAGGACCCAAGAAGTTAGAATTGGGGAATCTACCTCTATAAAGTGGAGAGTCATAATCGGAGTCCCTCAGGGATTGGTCCTGGGACCACTCCTTTTTGACACTTACTTCTCTGAAGTTAAGGCGATGTCAGTGGTCTCTGACTGACTAAATTCACAGATAACTGCAAATTAGAAGCAGTCATAAAACCACCCACCAAAACAAATGTTCTACAGAAAGGCCAGACACAGGCAAATAACCAGTCTTAGTGCCATGGAGCAATACTAAATACCAAGAAATGCATAACACTATCCTTCACGAAGTCATCCACTCCTGATAACTATCATATTGACAACACGCCCCTTAAGAGATGACCCAGTAGTCAGGGACTTGGGGACACATATAGACAGTAATCTAGCCTTGACCATCACGTGTCTATAGTAGTAAGAAAAATCATTCTATATTATGCAACGTAGAAACAAGGCATGGCATCTATGTCAAAGGAAGTCATTGTTCCACTGTATTCAGCATTCATCAGACCTGTCATTGAGTACAATACCCTCTTTGGTATGTACCTAACCAGGCACATCCAACAATTGGAACATAACAGAAGTTCCTCACTAAAAGAATAAAGGACATGAGTAACATGTCCTTTGCAAACCACCTCAAGGCCTTATCCCTCTATTCTGTCTCCTATAGGCTGTTTAGGGGCTGATCTATGTATGGCATACAAAGCATCATCAGATCCCACACTGATGGACCTCCTGCATATCCACCAAACAAACATCACCAGAATTACCCATTCTAAGGACTTAAACCCTGCCTGCAATATAAATAGGACATGCTGGAGAGACGGGTATGTATCCCAGAGATTACCCCTTCTCTAGAACGGGCTCCCCATCCATGTGAAGCAGAGTTCCTCCTTTATCCATTTCAAGTGTAACTTGGACAATTGGATGGGGAACAGGAAATGCGTCCCTGGTTTGGCACCTATGTCTCTAATGGACACAGGCAGCCTGTAAATGGTAAATCTCCCAGGCCCCTGCTTATAAATAATTCATCTCCCAAGTCCCTGGTTACACTTATCAAGGGCACCAGAACTTGTCAGAGATTTGGGAAGCATGGCTATGCTTAAAAAGGCCCACGTGAAGTTGTTCAATCTCGCCTTTCATTCTTACACATGGGTTCGGAGCCAATCCATCAACTCCAAGTCAGCTGCTTTCACAAGCTGAATATCTCAGAGTAGCTCGAGGCCAAGTCCCTATCCCATGATGCTCTCTGTCTTACCTCAAATCTAGTTTTTTGCTGCAACATATCGGAGGTCATTGGAGAGCTCAGGCCAGTATTGCGGATTTTTTCTACTTTATTGTACCTTTATAGCAAAGTTTGACAGTTTTTCTGTATAGACTGTTTTTGTTGGGCTAGTTAGCTTTTGTTTAGCTCAGCCTTTTGTTGTGCTTGACGAGAATTTTGTCCTTTAAAAGAGGGTGCTCTTAGGCCTTTAGCTATGCCTTAGTTGTAGCTCCCTATCCAGTTTATTCTATATTTAGAGTATGTATATAGATAGTTTTTCTTAAAGTTAAGATTTATAGTTAGCTTTTCACTAGTTTATACATATATTTAGCATTTTTAGATATATAGTCTTTATAAAATTAGGATTTATAGTTAGCTTTACAGTGTTTATACAATTTTTGTAGAGTTTGTGGTGTGTGTGTGTGTGCTGTAGTTATTAGAGTGACTAAATAATTGTTCTGACTGGAGCATACTGTTATCTTTTTTTGTGAGTATGGCTGATCAGAGAGAAAAGCAGAAGTCAGGCTTTAAAAAGTGCCCAAAATGCAGGCAGAAAATGTCTATAAGTGACTCCCATGTCAATTGTGTTTATTGCTTGGGGCCAGTTCACCTCCAGGAGGATTGCTCTATCTACCATTCATTTAGTAGCCGGGTATTGCTAGAGTGAAGAAGAAAGCTGGTGGATAGAGGCTTGCTGAAGCCTAATTTTCAGGAGTCCTTGGACAAGGCTGACCAGACTTCCAAGTCGTCAAAGGGGTTGGAGTCCTCCAAAGCTTCCTCGGAGCCCAAGTCATTAGTTCCGAGCCTTGCTGTGAAGGTGCGGTTGCTGGCTCCACATTCTTCGTGCACCAAGCCAGTGTTTTGGTCCCCAGTTTTGGAGCCGATCTCTGAGACCTTAAGGTCACCCATTCTACAATCAGTTGCTTCTTAGGTTCTTTCGACTCGTTCTTTGAGAACCCTCTCCGATGTGGATGTGGACCGGGTGGTGCAGAGGCTTCTCGAGAATCCGGCACTGACCAAATTATTACTGGCTTTGACTCAACCAGTTTCAGAGCCGAAGACCATCGCACTTGCTGTGACTACTCCTCCTTCGAGCCGAGCTGGGCCTTCGGAGCCAGGGGAGGGGGTTCTGATAATTGTTGAGTCTTCGGAGCCGAGGTCTGTTCCAGTGCTATCGGCTACATCAACCCTGACTTCTTCAGTGCTGTTTGAAGAGTCTGGGAGCCGACACTCTCTGGTCAGCTCCAGGGGGAGAATTGAACTGATGCGTAAGTTCCTACCCTTCCTACCCTTCCTCTCAGACCATCAGCGCAGATGAGCTCGGCTCCTTTCTCTGGGTCAGAGCCCACTGTCTTGGTGCCAGGGAGGTTGCCATCTTCTTCAGAACCACTGGCTTCCTCAGGTTGGATGTTTGGATCCTAGTTTCGATGCTATGAAGAGGGTTATGTCTTCCAAGATGCACACGTCATCAGGGCCCTCCTCCTCCTCCTCCTCCCCTAAAGTCCCACTTTCTGCCTCTACAGCACAGGTCCCCATGAAGCGTCAAGACTCAGAGCCTCAGGTAACCCCATTGGGTGACCCATGTTCTACTGAGACCTCACCAGAAGCCCCCATTGATGAGGTTCCCAGGAAGAAACCTTGTATGAGGAGGCATTTAGACTCCCTGCAAGAGTCTCTGATATCAGACACCAACTTACAGGAGTCAGAAGGGTCCCCACTGTCCCCCTTGGAGGATATCTCCTTTGCAGATATCCTTGAGGTACTTAAGTAGAGGGGTGACTGGCAGTTCATTAGCTCTACTGAGGATGAGTTGGTGCTCCTGAAGGCCTTTGGGTCTCAACCTTCCACCTCCTGGGTGACTCCGCTCTTCGATGAACTAATGGAATTGGTTGCTCGAAGGGTGTAGGAGTCTCCTAATACTATCAAACCTGTCCTTCTGAGGCCCAACAAGTTTATTATGCCCCCCCCAAGATAAGATGTTCCTTACTAAGGGAGTGCTGGTTGATGCCATGGTGGTGGTGGCGGCCACCAAGAAAGAGATGCCTAAAACCTCTTCTACTGTCCATCCTCCTAATAGAGATTCCAGAACTATGGACGGGTATGAGAACTGCATCTTTAGTTCTGCGACCTTTGCTATGCAATCGCTCAACTACTTGACTCATTTTACCCATCTTCAAAGAGATCTCCTAAAAGAGCTCAGAGATACTCTGCTGGGTAGTACAGATGGAGGTGTCTCTGAGAAGCTGACAGCCCAACTTAATACCCTTAATTCCATAGTTAACTTGTTCGTGCGGCTCATTTTCTATGCAGCCGATGGTTTGAGTCGGGCAGCGGGTTTAGTAATAGCTCTTTGGAGACATTCCTGGATGCGCTTATGCTCCTTTGCAGAAGTCTTCAAGTCTTCTTTCGTTAACACCCCATTCGATGGCTCATCTCTTTTCAGGCCCAAAGTCAAGGAGACTCTAACTAGGTGTGAGCAAGATGGAAAGACTCTGTCTGCTATAGGAGTCCATTTTTCCACCCCTACTAGACCATACCCCAAAGGGCAGTAAGGTGGAAAAATGTGGTTCCAGAAGTCCCAAGGTGCTTTCCAGAACACACATAGTGAACCCTCCTCCAGGGGCAGAGGAGGGGGTAATAATGGAAGACGCCGCCCTGGTGGCAGAGGGGGTCCACAAAATCAGGGCAACAGGGATCAGTTCTTTGGTAAGCCCTACCAGAGCTCCTGAAAGGAGGCCCGACTGTCCTACTCTGGAGGCAGTCAGGGGTTACTTGTCTTTGTATCTGGATGCCTGGCTAGGAATTACAAAATATTCTTGGGTACAAAGCATTGTTATCAGAGGTTACATCATCCCATTCTTAGAAACCCTACCTGTTGTAAAGAAAATCCCAGATGTTCCACCCAGTCTCAGGGATCAAGCAGCCATAGAAATCCAGAGGCTGCAGGAAAAGAGAGTCATCCAGCCAGTCCCAGCAGGCCAGAAAGGATCCAGAACTTACTCCAGATTCTTTTTAGTTCCAAAGAAGACAGGGGACTGGAGGCCCATCTTGGACCTTAGCAAACGTAACACATTCGTAAAGAAGGAGAAGTTCTGGATGGTCACGCTTCAGTTGATCCTAGCAATGGGCAATTGGATGTGTTCTATAGATCTCAAGGATGCGTACTATCATATCAAAATGGCCAGACCATCCAGAGATCATTTGCGTTTCCGGCTAGGAGCCAGTCACTACAAATTCTAAGCATTACCCTTTGGCCTCACAACAGCCCCCAGAGTGTTTACCAAATGCATGGCAGTGGTTATGGTTCAACTGAGGCATCTAGGATTCCGAGTGTTTCTGTATCTGGATGACTGGCTCCTTACCACCGCCTCCAGGCATTAACTAATTCTGTCCAGGGATCACACTCTCAATCTCTGCTCTCAGGCATAACTATAAATTTTGACAAGTCTGCATTGTCGCCATTGCAGCATATCTCCTTTATCGGAGTAGAATTAGACACCACCACCACCATGGTATAATTGCCTGCAGACAGAATAGCCACTCTTCAAAACTAGGTATCAGACATTTTGCAGAGAAAAAAGTATCGGCCTCTCAAGTATTGAAACTACTAGGTACCATGGCAGCTATGCTCATAACAGTTCCTCTGGGGTGTATGTATATGTGGATTCTTCAATGGTTACTCTTCACCCAGTGGTCTTACCAACAACTTCCAATGTAATTCTTAATAATGATTACAGACTCTTGCAAGAAGGATCTTCGTTGGTGGCTGACCAGCCACCAGGTTACAGTAGGTCGACCATTTGTTTCTTCCCTGCCATCAGCCACGGTGACCACGGACACTTCTCTGATAGGGTGGGGTGGCTTTTTCAGGGATGAACAGCCCAAGGCACCTGGTTTGAAATAGAGCCACAGTTGCACATCAATGTTCGGGAGCTGAGAGCAGTGCTTTTAGCGTTGCAGCACTTCCACAACTCTCTTCCTCTGGGGACGATTGTGATACAGACAGACAACATGTCTGTGGTCTGGTACATCAACAAGCAAGGGGGGAACGAAGTCTTACCCTTTATGTTGAGAGGCCTTGATAATTTGGCAGTGGGTGGTATCCACCGGGCACTTTCTGATAGCAATGCATATCCCGGGGAAATCCAACGTGATCGCGGACAAACTGAGCAGAGCCATTCTGTTACTGCATAAGTGGTCTCTCAAAGACGAGGTTGCAGAGATGATTTTCCATAGATAGGGCCAGCCTTACTGTGACCTGTTTGCATCCCCTATGAATGCCAAATGCAGAAGCTACTTTGCCCTGAATCCCCCACCAGAGGACAGCCCAAGGGACTCACTCATACACTACTGGCCCCCAGGACTCCTGTATGCTTTTCCACCAACTCCCATAATTCCGAAATTCTTACAGAAAGCCAAAGCCCTGGGAAGGACTGTAATCTTAATAGCCCCTTTTTGGCCTCAACAGATTTAGTTTCCCTTCCTTTGACTCTATTAATTGGAGGAACCTTGGATTCTGGACCCAGTTCCACATCTGCTGACACATTCATCAGGGGCCCTCCATCCCTCCCTTCATTTCCTCAGACTGACAGCTTGGCTGCTCCGATTCCCAACCTAGCCAGGTCACACAACTTTTCTTCAGAGGTACAGCATATTCTTGTATCTTCACATAAAGCTTCCACTAGAAAGTTGTATGCCAGCAAATGGAAGCGATTTGCTTTTTGGGCCTTCGAGAATAACATTGATCCTTACATTGCCCCAATTGCTAGTATTCTGGAATTTGTATCTAAGCTTTTTCATGAAGGTGCTGCAGCTGCCACTATAAGAGTTCAATTGGCTGCAATTTCGAATTTCCACCTCGGATCTGAAGGTTCTAACCTAATGTCTCACATACTATGTAGGGCCTTCTTAAAAGGTACCATTCATCTTAGGCTGCCTGTTAGACAGCCTTTTACTCCCTGGAATTTAAATTTTGTGCTGTCATGGATTATTCTCCCTCCCTTTGAGCCTGCATCATCCTGCCATTTAAAATTCCTCTCTTGGAAAACAATTTTCTTGGTAGCCATTACCTTAGCATGTAGGGTGTCCAACCTTCAAGCCCTGTCTATCAAACCCCCATATTTGGTGTTTCACCCCGACAGAGTGTCACTGAGGACTAATCCTTCATTTCTTCCAAAGGTGTGTTCTGAGACTAACCTGAATCAGACTATCGAACTTCCAACCTTTTTCAGTAACCATTCTAACAAGTTGGAGTACATGTTGCATAAGCTTGATGTTCACAGACAATTGAGATTTTGTTTGGACAGAACAAAGGAATTTAGGAAATCTGAACAATTATTTGTTTCTCATGCTGACACTAAGAAAGAGCTACCACTGTCTAAAGTTACCCTTTCAAAATGGTTAACTGACTGCATTAAATTTACATACTCCTCAGTGAACCAACCATTAGAACATGGTGTGAAAGCGCATTCCACTAGGGCTGTTTCCACTTCTTCTGCTTATGCGGCTCGATTGCCTTTGGACACTATATGTGCAGCTGCCACTTGGTCTAAGCTGCATACCTTTATCACTCATTACAAAGTGGACAGGGCCTCCAGGGACAGGGCTTCCTTTGGTTCCAATATTCTCAGGAATATACTCCCGTGAGCCACCCAGGATTGGGGTGCTTGGGACGCTACCCATGTGTAAGAATGAACGGCAAGATTGAACAACTTCACATAAAGAAGTTATGTTCTTACCATAATGTTCCATAGGAGTTGTTCATCTCGCCTTCATTCTTACATTCCCACCCACCTTCCCCCTCCAGGTTCTCGAAGAATGAGTAAGACTTGCGGTCTGGTGGGTCTTGTTATATGACTTCTTACTCTGGTTGGAGTATATGTTATGTGTTATATCTGTTACATGCTGGGATCAGAAAACTAGATCTGAGGTAGGACAGAGAGCATCATGAGATAGGGACTTGGCCTCGAGCTACTCTGAGATCTTCAGCTTGTGAAAGCGGCCGACTCGGAGCCGATGGATCGGCTCCAAACCCATGTGTAAGAATGAAGGCATGATGAACAACTCACATGGAATGTTATAGTAAGAACATAACTTCTTTTTATGACCGTTAGCCTAGTAAACATGTATGAAGCTATGATCAACTATTTGTGACATTTTCCAAACAAAACTTAGACAAGGCATTATCTGATGTTACTCTGTCTAGATGGTTGTTTAGTTGCATTACATTTGTGTACAATATAAAGGGTTTGTACTTGTGACATCCCTCCTCTGGGCCAGTAATTAAGGAGCCTGCATCCTCACCACTGACACTGGAGAGGGATGTTCACTTGGAACAAAAGTAGATGCACACAGTATTTCCAGATGCAGCTCTCTGCATCAAGAACAGTTTCCCTTAAGATTACACAGGGAACACACTCAGTCCGGGGGCTGGGTTTCTCTCTGTCTCTTTATCTCTATCTCTCTCTCTCTCTCTGTCTCTCCAGGCCCCCAGTAAGACTCTCCACTATCACAGCTGTAGAGTTGAGTCCTCAGCCAAGTGTTCAAGCTATGTCCTCCACCACTCTCTCTGTGAAACCAGGGATCTGTGTCCCTTCTCCAAGCAGCTGACACACACACACACACTCTCTGAGATTTGATTTGCGCATGCACACATGAGCACACACACACACACACACACACACACACACACACACACACACACACACACACACACACACACACACACACACACACACACACACACACACACACACACACACACACACACACACTCCTGGGAAAGGCTGGCACAGATTTATCAGCTATGCCCCTCTATAAGACTATAAGGTAGATATTGCCACCAGGACACTCCAAAGCCAACTATTCTGAGGCTCTTACAAGGGTACCCAATTATACTGAGTAAAATTAATACTAGTGCAAATGATAGTGTTTGACCAATGCAGCAAGGCTGTCAGCAGCAGCCACGGTGTCACCAAATAAATATAAGTACTCTCAGAGGTTAAAGTATTCTCTAAAAGACCAGCCACAATGAAAAGTTTAAATATATTTAATAATAAACAATAAAAGAACTTGAAAATACTTAAGATCTATTTACAATAAACACCAGAGTTTCAATCACAGGAAATATTAAAAAAAACACAGATGAATAGAGTCACACAGATACTGAAAAACAGTACTTTACTAATCTCACTATATTTTTCTGACTGATCTAAAGAATTACTATTCCCTGGTTACTTACTAAAGCAAGGCAAGATGAAGTGGCTGTGTGATCCTTTTATGTCAGGTTTCAAAAACAGACTGCTCTGAGACTTCTGTCTCATCTAGTATTAAAACATCATTTGAGTGTTGGATTACAGAATGACATAAAGTACATCTGGTCATCTGCCTTCTGGTTCCCATACTACCCCCTTTACTAGACACTGAACCAGAATCTCGCACATATGTGTTACTATGTACACAGAGCTTTGCTAAGATGTGTTATAGCATCTGGAAGCCATAAAACCATTTCAACACCTCCACCCTTCCAGGGTAGCAATTAGTTCTCTGCTAAGGACAATACAGCAGGATTCCTAGTCCTTGTTTTCAAAGACATTTCGTCTCTGGTTGCAATCAGAACTGTAAGATACAATTTTTATGGCATAAACCAGATGATTTAATTTCAGACTATTTTTCAAAGTTAACTGGACTGAGTTTAACCTCTTCTCTTCCAGTATCCACTGTTACAATATTAATTTCAACAGTTGAAATACAGGCTGACATACAGTTGTATTTCTATATCTCTCCAGCAGGACCCACTGTTGGTACACTTTTTTTAACACAAGCAACTTTACAAATACATTTTCAGCCCAAGCACCTCTTCAAATCAGTTTGTTATATATATATATATATATATATATATATATATATATATATATATATATATATATATATATATATATATATATATATATATATATATATATATATATATAATATATATATGACATATAATTCTTTACAAAACTCCAGCTGGCTATGCTGGCATATGTTACACATCCACTGGCCTACTTCTCATGGCATAGCTGGCAATACCTCACATCATCCCAGTACTTACAGTCTAAACCTAAGAGTCATTCCACAAGGGTGGTGGCCACTCCCTTTGCCAGTAGACTTCCTATTGATAATATTTGTGTAGCTAATACTCAGTCAACAGTTCACACATTTGTGTCAGATTATAAACTAGATGAACAATCTAGGTCTCCCTCATTTTTTGGCTTCAATATTCTCAGGAATGTCCTTTCTTGATACCACTCAGGACTATATACTTGGAAATCTGTCTCAAAGTTGAACTGAATGAAAATAGACAACATTGGATACAAACGTTATGTACTTGCCATAATGATAGATCCGTGTTATCTGATTTTCAACCAGTTCAACTTCCCTCCCACCTACCCCCTACTAGGCTGTCACAGATGAGACTCAGAGGGCCCATCATCTTTGACATTCTCTGACAGTAAGCTGTCATCACTGCTAGTACTCTATAACCATATCAAGGCCTTTTGCCATATCATTTAGAAATGAACTAGAGTAACAGTTAATGTTAAGTTGTCTATCTTGCCTTCATTCTTGCTGGTTGGGTTTGGAGCCGATCCTCGGCTCCGACTCGGCCATCTTCAAAAGCTCAAGAGCTGCTTACTGGCTCGAGGCCCCCCTATATCCCATGATGTCTGGATCTAGATACCCAGATCTTGTTTGCCGCTTCTGCTGCGAGATTGTTCTACTGGCTCAGGTCGTATAAAACTTTATTAGTATTGTATTTTCCTGTCAAAACTGTCAGTTTTAGTGTAGAATTAGTCGTTAGATTAGACTCTTGTATTGTAGTTAGTTTTCTCTAGTTTTCCGATTACTTCTCCCCAAGAAACTCATTTAAGTTAGAGAGTTTCCCCTCCCCCCTTCTCTCCCTTTCCTTACCTCAGAAAAGTTTTCTATTTTAGTTAGAGGATAACCTTTTCTTTCTATCTTCCTTAAAAAAAAAAAAATATATATATATATATATATATATATATATATATATATATATATAAAATAATTCCTTAGTATCACTGTTAGTGTTTAGTGATAGTTATCTATAGTTTGTAGTACTGCTTGTAGTTTTTTGGTTGTGGTAACTGTAGTCTGCAATTTTTAGTGGTTAGTACTTAACCTTTTGTGTGTGTTTCTTGTCCTTGGTTTTCTTCCAGGATGTCCAAGGATCCTAAACCATATGGATTCAAGAAGTGTGACTCATGCTGTCAGAAGATGTCTCTGACAGATGGTCACACTTCTTGTGTTTATTGTCTGGGCGCCGTGCATCTGCAGGACTCTTGCTCAATTTGCCATGCTTTCAGTCCAAGAGTCCTGCAGGAGCACAAAAACAAATTAATTCTGAGGGGTTTGCTTAAACCTCAAGATTCACCGACAAAGGCTCAGCCCATGAAATCTTCCAGGCTATCTAAACCTTCAGCTCCCAATTTGGAGCCGTCATTGGGTGAAGCCATACAATCCATCTCGGCTCCGGCTGGAATCGATGTTCCTCCCTCCCAGTCAGCTCTGACACGTTCCTCGGAGCCGTCTGAGAGTCGAAAAAGATCCAGGTCTCCTTCTCTGGAGTCAATACGTTTGGCTCCGAAGTCGCCAGCGTAGTCATTGCTCATCCCACTCTTCTCGGTCCTCTAGACTTTCGGACCATGACTTGGAAAGAGTGGTCAGTAGGCTGTTAAAATTGCAGGCCCTAGCCAAAATGTTGTCCAACCCCCCTCATCAGGTGTCGGCTCCATCCACAGCTGTAGATATTCCTCCTCCGACTCATCCTCAGAGCCGGAGTTAGTTGGGGTCCGAGTTGTGGAACCGTCGGCTCCGATACCCTCTCCTTCGGTTCTATCGTCAGCTCTGATCCCTTCCGTGGTACCTTCCCTGGAGGGATCTGGGTGCCAAGACTCCCTTGTTGGCTCTGAGGGGGCGAGTGACATCAGACCCTTGTCCGACCCCGCTCTCCCCCTCGGGGCTTCGACTCAGGTGAGCTCGGCTCCCACATCTGCCTCAGAGCTGTCCCCCTCGGTGTGGGGAGGGGTTCTGGTTTCTTTTAACTGAAGCCCTCTTTGCATCTGGGCAGGGACACCTTCGAGATGATGAGGAGTGTACTGGCCCCCGAGCCAGTCCCACGAATGACCCCATCGGCTCCCCCCTAGGGTGCCTCCATCAGCGTCTGCCCCTCTTCCAGACCCCAAGCATGGGAATTCAGTGCTCCAGGACACCCCCTTGGGTGTATCCTCCTCTTCTGAGGCCTCCCCTGATCATTCAGAGGAGCCACCTCGCAAGAGGAAATGCAAGAGGAAGCATGTTGACTCCCCCGAGTCTATCACATGGGATACCAACTTAGAGAAGTCAGAAGGGTCCCCAAGATCCCCCTCTGAAGATGTCTCATTCTCAGACATACTTGAGATGCTTAGGCAGAGGGGGAACTGGACTGCCCTAAGCCCTTCCGAGGATGAGTCGGTATTCCTGGATGTGTTTGGATCCTGACCTTTCACCTCCTGGGTGTCTCTGGCTTTCAACCCACTGATGTCTGTGGTGGCTCAGAAGGTGTGGATGGCTCCACATGCAGTGGTACCGTCCCCTAGAAGATCTGCCAAATTCATTACTGCACCGCAGGACAAAGAGTTCTTGACCAAAGGTGTCCCCATTGATGCCATGGTGGTAGCGGTGGCCATAAAGAAGGAGTTGGCTGAACTTCTTCATCTGTCCATCCCCCTAACAAGGAGTCCAGGACGATGGACAGATATGGGAAGTATATTTTCTCTTCAGCGACCTTTTCCATGTGGTCCCTGAATTACCTGTGCCACTTTACCAGTCTTCAGAGGGATCTCCTGAAAGAGCTTGGAGATACCCTTCAAGATCCATCAGCTGAGGGGGCCCAGGCTAAGGCAGCCTCCCAGCTGGCGACTCTTAATTCAGTGGTAAACTCTTCCATGAGGCTCATTTTATATGCAGCCGATGGTGCGAGTAGAGCCGCAGGCACAGGCGTGGCCCTAAGGAGGCACGCTTGGATGTGGCTATGTAACTTTGCGGAACCTTTCAGAGCATCTTTCACCAACACCCCTTTTGATGGTTCCTCTCTCTTTGAATCACAGGTGAAGGATACCCTTACCAGGTGTGAGCAGGAAGGCAAGACTCTCTCTGCCATAGGAATCAGTTTTTCCACTCCTTCCAGACCATATCCTAAGGGTCAGAAGAGTGGAAAGATGTGGTTCCGGAAATCCCAAGGAGCCTTGCAGGACACACGTGGTGACTTCCCATCCAGGGGCAGAGGAGGGAACAATAACAGACGCCGCCCTCGTGGAAGAGGGGGTCCACAAAATCAGGGCAGCAGAGAATCTTTCTCTGAGAAGCTCTTCCAACATCCCTGAAGGGTTGCCCGGCTGCCCACCTCTGGAGGCAATCAGGGGAAGATTATCGCTGTACCCAAGAGCCTGGCAAGACATAACACAAGACAAATGGGTACAGTCCGTTATATCCGGAGGCTACAGAATTCCCTTAGTTCGTGCCCCCTTAAGATCAAACAAGTCCCTTCCAGACATTCCACCCAATCTAAGGGACCAAGCAGTTCAAGAAGTCTCAAAACTGCTAAGAAAAAGGGCCATCCAGCAAGTCCCAGCAGACCAACAAGGATCCAGAATTTACTCAAGGTTATTTTTGGTACCAAAAAAGACAGGGGACTTGAGACCCATTCTGGATCTCAGCAGACTGAACAGGTCTGTACAAAGAACGAAGTTCCGGATGGTCATGCTACAGTCCATGTTGCCCTTCCTGGGTCAGGACAACTGGATGTGCTCTATAGATCTTCAGGATGGGTGCTACCACATCAAAATGGACAGATGCTCCAGAAGATTCCTTTGCTTCCAGCTGGGAGCCAGCCATTATTAGTTCAGAGCTCTGCCCTTTGGTCTCACCACAGCCCCCAGGGTGTTTACCAAATGTATGGCAGTAGTTACCGCTCACCTGAGACGGCAAGGATTCCAGGAGTTTCCATATCTCGACGACTGGCTCCTCACTGCTACCACCAGACATCACCTTCTGCGAGCCAGAGACTGCACTATCGACACTTGCTCCAGGCTAGGTATCACAATAAATTTCGAAAAGTCTGCATTGTCGCCCTGTCAATCTATCACCTTTATAGGCACAAATTTAAATACCAAAGACATGTTAGCGAGCCTCCCATCAGACAGGTTGTTAGTGATTCATCAGCATGTGAAGATTTTATTAGCATGAAAAATAATTCAAGTCATGTTTGTCCTTCAAACTCTGGGTCTCATGGCAGCAGCGATTGTACTTGTCCCTCTAGCTCGTTTTCACATGAGGATTCTCCAGTGGCTTCTTTTCACCCAATGGTCCTTCCAGCAACTTCCCATGTATTATCTTCCCTGTAACAATGTTGAACACAGAGGGAATGCAGTGCAGTCTCTGGTTCTGAGGAAGCCTACATTTAGTAGGTGAAAGCGCTTAACTCATTGTGTTCATCAAGTTGATACAGTCTTATTTTCTGTCTGGACATTTTATCAAATTTATAATGAAAGCTTGTTTTCAGAGACTGCACTGTGTTCCCTCTGTGTTCAACGTTTTTACAGGGAAGATAGCGCAGTAGTAGAACTCAACATTTATTTTGATTCAACTTCCCATGTCTTACATGATTATGATCACACAAGCATGCAAGAAGCACCTTGAGTTGTGGATGGTCTCCACATCAGTGCTCCACGGCAGACCATTTGTTCTCCCCCCACCAGTTGCTACGGTGACCATGGATGCCTCCCTGATCGGGTGGGGGGGGCATTATCAGGGCAGAACAGTCCAAGGCACCTGGCAACCTCACGAGTACCATCTGCACATAAATGTCTTGGAGATGAGAGCCGTGCTCTTAGAGTTGCAGGCTCTTCAGGACTCTCTTCCTACCAGGACCATTGCAAGTCAAACGGACAATATGTCTGTAGTGTGGTACATCAACAAGCAGGGTGGAACCAGGTCCTATCCCCTATGTCGAGAAGCACTCAGACTCTGGCAGTGGGCGATCTCTTCCCAATGGTTTCTGATTGCAACGCACATCCCTGGGAGGTCCAACATCATAGCAGACAGACTGAGCAGAGCAATTCTCATGCCTCACGAGTGGTCTCTAAACCAGGTTGTTGCGGACCAAATCTTCCACAAATGGGGCCAACCTTGTTGCGACCTTTTTGCAACTCCATTCAACAGCAAGTGCAGCTATTTCTTCTCTCTCCTTCCACTTCCCGGGCACTCCCCCAGAGATGCTGTAGTCCACGATTGGCCTCAGGGACTTTTCTATGCATTCCCTCCTTTTCCCCTAATCCCAAAGCTAATTCAGAAAGCTACCATATTGGGCTGCAAAATGAACCTCATTGCTCCCTACTGGCCTCGACAAAAATGGCTCCCTTTCCTGCATCACTATCTTCTCGAGCAGCCTTGGACTCTGGACCTAGTTCCAGACCTCCTGATTCATCAATCGGGCAGGCTGCACCAATCCCTATGCTCTCTCCAGCTCACGGCTTGGTTGCTCCACTTCCAACTTTAGCCAGGCTTCCAGATATCTTCCCCTCTGTGCGCAAAATCATTTTGTCATCACACAAGTCTACGACTAGAAAAATGTATGCTAGTAAGTGGAAACATTTTTCTTCCTGGGCAGAGGCTAAAAGTATAGACCCCTTTTCAGCCCCTGTACACTACATTTGGGAATTTCTTGAGGAACTCTTCCATGCAGAAGTAAATGGCAAAGATTGTTTTTTTGGGCACAACAAAAAGATATTGACCCTTTTTGGGCACCAGTACACAAAGTTCTTGTTTTTGGCTACAATTTTTAACAAGGGGGCTATTTTCTCAGCTATTAAAGTACAACTAGTTGCCATTTCTAACTTTCATATAGGAGTTAATTTCTCCTTGGCTTCTTCAGAATTTTGTAAGGCCTTTATAAGGGGTACCCTTCTTCTGTGACCACCTTTTAAAGATCCAGCTCTGCCATGGGACTTGAATTTAGTTTTACAAGCTTTGACTCAATCTCCCTTTGAGCCATCAGCAAAATGTGAACTAACATTTTTAACATGGAAAACCATCTTTTTGGTAGGTATAACTTCTGCTTAGAGTCTGTGAACTTCAAGCCTTGTCTTCTAAGCCTCCTTATTTAATATTTCATAAAGACAGGGTAGTACTATGAACCAACCCTTTCTTTCTTCCTAAGGTGGTGTCAGAATCCATCAGTCTATTAATCTTCCAGTTTTCTTTACAAATTTCACAAAGGAGAATACATGCTACATTTGTTGGAGGTTCACAAATAGTTGCATTTCTATTTGCATAGAACAAAAGCATTGAGAAAAACAGATCAATTATTTGTTTCATTTGCGGATGCGTAATTGGGCAAGCCAGTTGTGAAAGTAACTTTAGCCAAACGGTTAACTGATTGCATCCCCTTTGTCTATAACAAATTGGGTTTGTCTTTGCCAAAACCTTTGATAGCCCATTCAACCAGGTCCCTGGCTACTTCATCAGTATTTTTATTCAAGTCTTGCCTGGATGATATCTGTGTAGCTGCACCTTGGGCTAATCCTCATACCTTTATTAGTCATTACAAACTGGATCTGGTCTTGGGGGGAATAGCAGCCTTCAACTCAACAGTACTCAGGAATATCCTTCCTTAGAGGACTCCCTTGATTCAGATAGCTGGAGGCTCTGTCCCAGTTTTTGAGGAATGAATGCAAATTAACAACATCAGATAAAAAAGTTAAGTACTCCCCATAACAGTCCATCTCTGTTGTCCATTTTCATTCTTCCTCAACTCCCCACCCTCCAGCCCCTTACCTTTTTAACTTGTGAATGAGAAAATAATAAGAGAACCAATGCTCCTGCCTTTGAGCTCCAAGTATTAGTTTCTCATCCTAGTGTTGTTTCTAATGTTTTATGAGGCTATAAAGCTAGCAAAGAAGATCTAAGGTATGGTAGGGGACTAGATCATTATGGGTAAGGGAGGAGCTCAAATGTTTCCAGTATCCATGAGCTGTAAAAAGCAACTGAATCAGAACCGAGGGTCAGATTCAACCCCAATTGCTGAGGAAGATTAAAAACAGACAACACAGATTGAATGTTATGGTCAGCACATAACTTCTTTTTTCTCAGGTATGCATCACTGACCTTTCTAAACAGCAATTAAAGAAGAGGATTGAGGCTTTGAGCTGTAAACAAGGTGCTTCCTGTACTCCAAGGTTTGATTCACTTGAAAAAAAAAAAACAACAACAAAGAAGAAACATAACCTCTTCTGAATCCTCTGTATTTTTGAAATGATTAATTCAACTGCTGACAATATCAGAAAGTGTAAACCTGGTTGACCTTAATGTCATTACTGTACTTTCTTCAGCGTCAGATCACACAGCTTAGGAGACCAAAGTCCAACCTAAAAAATGTCCCTGTACTAGTGATGCAGAAAAATAAATTACAATATCAATTACTTGGGAATTTCTGTACCTCATCATGCAAAATAAATAAAATCAATATACTGCTCCTACAGGATTCTTTGCTAGTGGTTCAAAATCCAGATTTATATCCAACCTTATATCTAAGCCTTTAATGTTGTATATGTTTAACAAAGTCACCATTATTTACACTAATTTCATATTAATTCATAGAACACATCTGAACACAAACACAAAAAAATCCCGCAATAATGACATTTGGTAAAGGAAATGCTTTGAGAGGAAAACAATTATTAATCCACCTAATAAACTGTTCTAGCTAGCAAGCAGACAGAAAATTAAAAAAAATAAAATAAAATAATCACACAGCACATAACCAAATGCAAGAAACACAACACTCAGTCAGACCTTGTACAAATACACTAGAATTGAATAACTGCTGTTGGCAGGAGCCAGGAAACTTACTATGCTTTGCTTATGCTTTATTCTGTCTATTTACAAGTCCATCCTGGGTACTTACAAAAATTGTTTTATTATTTTTGCATTGGTGGGATTTGCACGGGTAGATTGTTATTTAAGCACATATGTACATCTCCCAATCAAATGATCAAAATGATGTTCTGTCTTTCCAAAAGATTCAGGTTCCAGTTGTTATCTCACTACCACAACAATGACTGGCTAGACTCAGCAAGCTTTCTTCTCCTGTCCCACTTATCAACTGAACACTGGCACACAGATGCTAACAAGTCCAGTCTCACTCCTCTCATATCTTTAGAGCATTTCCATCCAGTAAAGCAAATTGTTCTGCTCAATCTGCACCCTACTCTGCAGCATTACCAGCAAACAAACCCGAAAAACAATGGAATCATAGATCTTTTTCAATCTTTTTTTATTTCTCTTTAATTTCTTCTCATTTAGACAATATACTTTTTTTCTAAAGAAAATGTGCCTCACTGCTATTTAGGTAGTTTTCTTCCTGACTCTCTAGTACTCTCTGCAGGTATTTGGCATGACTAGACCAAAAAGTGAATAGTGACAGTTTGCAAGTCCAATCTAAAGTGTGAAGCTGTTAAAGTCAGAAACTTCTCTGAAATAGAGAGCACACTTAAAAAGAGCTATAAAAATCAACTACATCTGCTTTTAGAACTGTCTTTCTCTTCAGCTCTGCAACTAGCACAAAACTAAGGGTCTACTACAAGTGTTTGATTGCTAGCAGCTTGCAACATACTTGCTCACTACCACTTGCTCAAAAAGGCAAGTGCTCGAAGACTTCCAAGATGGCTGCACATTGAGTAACAGCTTAATTCTAACTCTCCCAGTGTGAAAACAAACTCAGCAGAGAAGGCCAATGGACTTTTGTGTTTCTGGGTAAATTTCAATAACTGCCTGGATGCCAGGAAAAAAAAATACAGATGATCTGAAGAAAAATTAGCTACAAAAGGTGAGGAAAAAACACTGACTGGGAAAAGTACCACAGCTGCTCAGAAAAAAGTAGTGCAAGCTCCATACATGACTTCCAGTAACCTAGAGGAAATCATGACAACTGCACACAGACCTGGATAAAATAAATATATAAAACACTGATGGAGTATATCAACTCAAACAACAAAAGGCCGAAAAAAATGGAAGGTATTTAGATGAGGTGATAAAAATGTAAATATCAGAGGTCAAAATGAAGAAAAGCCTGGCTGAATATGAGACGCCTCAAGAAGAGATATTTCAAAAAATAATAGAATTAGTGAACAGGAAAACCTGATAACCTGATGTTGTTAATTTTCATTCGCCATCAACATATGGGCTTGGATCCAATCCTTGGATCTGACTTGGCCACATGCTCCTCTTTACCCACGATGCTTTACTCCTAGTCTCTCAGATCTCATTTGCCGCTGATAGCACCAAGACATGCTTGCTGACTTCTCTTGAGTTCTAACAGTAAGATTTTCTTCAGAACTTCTAAAATTTAGAATTTCTTCTTTTAACCTTCCCATCGTCTTTACTATATTCATCTATCAGTTCTTTAGCTGTTACTTCCTGTTTTGCTGAGGTTACAAATAATTTTTTCTTGTAAATGATCTCTTTCTGTTTTTACCCTGATTAAAAAAATACCTATTTATATATATATATATATATATATATATATATATATATATATATAGATAGATATTTATTTGGGTCTAGGGCACATGCTTGACTAGCATATGTCCGAATCACAAAACATCGAATACACATACACAAAAGCGCTTAACATCGAAAAGCGCTTCCGTGTATGTGTGTTCAAAAAAAAATCTACGTTTCTGCAGGGGGGCTTTGCCCCCCCCTGCACCCCCCACACATCCCCTGCTTTATTATTCTCACTTCGAGATCACACTACAGTGGGGAAAAGGGAATTTTCCCTTACCCGCACTGTAGTCCGATCTACGAAACAGGCACACATACACGGAAGTGCTTGTTGATGTTAAGCGCTTTCGTGTATGTGTGTTCGATGTTTTGTGATTCGGACATATGCTAGTCGAACATGTGTCCTGATCCCATATCCCATATATATATATATATATATATATATATATATATATATATATATATAGTTTCACGTTATACTCTCAAAATGATGAAATCTCGAATTTCAGCATTTCAAGACTATAAAGCCGAATTTCAAAATGTTGAAAGTGCATAATCATAATTCGAATATCTCGAATTTGGTTATGGCTTTACGTTACATGATGTGCAGTGTTTATGTTGGATGCAGATTGATGTGGTGTATGGATTTGCGTGGCGTGTAAGCTAAGTTACTGTTTTTTAAGGGTTTTGGGTGGGAGTTTGAATGTGTGTTATATTGTTTTTAAGTTGTATGTATGGGATAGGGTAGGTAGGTTAATGTATGAGTGAGTAATTGTTGGATGTGTTGGTGTTTGTGTATGTGTGTGTGTGTGTGTGTGTGTGTGTGTGTGTGTGCGTGCGCGAGTGACTGTGGAGTGTCTGGGTGTGAGTGTGCTGCCTGTTACTGTTTGTGTGATCTTGAAGTTAGTATATATAAGTAGTGGAGTGTGGGGGGTGCAGGGGGGCTTGCCCCCTTGCTTTTGTATAGTGTAGGTATTGGCGTGTTTGGTGTTTTGTTTTTTTCTGTGTATTTGTTTTGTGGCGTGGGCATTGTGGTTTGTGTGCAGTGTGGTGTATGCTGTGTGTTCGGGTTTATGGTTTCGGGTTTGTGAAGTTTCAGTTTTGTACGGTTTCGGCTTTATGGTCTCAAAATGCTGAAATTCAAGATTTCAGCATTTCAAGATTATGAAGTGAAACTATATATATATATATATATATATATATATATATATATATATATATATATATATATGGGTCTACTTTAAAATACCGACATGCAAATCACCGACGACGAGAACACCGAGGCCGGAAGATCGACAACTGAGATGACCGACAGTTTAAAAGCTGAACGCTGAGAACACCGACATGTTAAGGTAAGTGTGCAATAGTGACAGACTTTAGGGTTAGGGGCGTGTTAAGTGAGTTAGTATTAGGGTGCGGGTAAGGTAAGTGTGCAATAGTGACAGACTTTAGGGTTAGGGGCGGGTTAAGTGAGTTAGGGTTAGAGCACGAGTTAGGTGAGTGTGCGGTAGTGACGGACCTTTGGGTTAGGATTTGGGTTAATGTTAGTGCATAGATAGTTGTGTATGTAAGGTTTAGTGTAGGTTTGTAAGGTTTTTGTTGTGCTTGTGTTGTGTGTGTGTTTTTCGGAAAAGGTATTTGTTTTGTTGATTGTCAGGATTGTGGTTTGTCGGGCATGTGAAGTTTCGTGCTTTTAAACTGTCGGTCATCTCAGTTGTTAATCTTCTGGTCTCGGTGTTCTCGTCGTCGGTGTTTTGCTTTTCAGAGTTTTAAAGTAGACCAGAATATATATATATATATATATATATATATATATATATATATATATATATATATATATATATATATATATATATATATATATATATATATACATATATATATATATATATATATATATATATATACACATACACACACACACACACACACACACACACACACACACACACACACACACACACACATGCACACACACATAAAACATTTCTTGTCAACTTTATAAGTAATTCATAGATCTGATGTTGTCATCTTCATTAATTCCTTACTGATGGGTTATCGGTTCCGTCCTCGGAAACAAGCCGGCCAATATCAAGCTCGCGTCAGCCAAAAACTCTCGAGCCAAGGTCCTACCCAGAATGCTCTGATCCCTGTTACCTCAGATCTTGTTTGCCTTGTTGCTGAACAGGCGTGTCAAGCCACTCTCTCAGCTAAGTGTCTCATTTTTTGACAGTTTATATATATTACTCTAAATTTTTTTCTCAAAAGTTTATTCTAATATTTTCCTACCCTATCACACACTTTAGACTCTCTCCCTTTAGTCTTTTCCCTTTATTACCCTCTTTTCTTATCTTGTGGAAATTCTCCATTACCATCGTTGGTAATCCTTCCCTTTCTCTTTTTACCCTTTTCTTGGGTAGCCGTTATTCTTTCTTTTGCTACTGTGCTTCTTCTCCACACCAGTTATGTCGGATAAGAAAAGTTCCATTTGATTTCAAGCAGTGCAAGGATTGCGGCTGTAAGTTACCACTTTCCGATGGCCATGACTTATGTGTCTACTGTCTTAAATTCTCCCACGTGACTGTAGATCCTCCGTGTGGGATTTGTAAAAACTTCTCTACCAGGACTCATAACGAGAGGAAGAATACATTAATTTTGAAAGGTCTTCTTTCTCTGAGACTCTTTCTGGGGTGGAGGGCTCACCCCCTCCTGTTAAGCCCCGCAAAAGGCATTCTTCTTCTTCATCAAAGTCACTCCCTTCTTCTCCCTTTGGAGTTCATAGGGAGTCAACTCACAAGAAGGTAAAATTGATTACTATTCCAGTGCTGCCACCTGTGACCCTGTCAGCTCCAGGCTTGGCACCGCCTCAAATGTTCCTGACTACAGCCATGTCTCCTTTATCGATATCAGCACCAGAGTTCCTGGTGTAGACAACTATGGTTCTGACAGTTCTGATGCAACCCCTAACGGCACCATCAATACAGGTTCAGTCCCCTTCAGCACCATTGGTACAGTCACATTTAGCTCCAAGTATGACTCTACTGTACTCCACGGTGCAGACTTTTTCGGCACCGACATGTACTTCGGTGCAGTTTTTTTCAGCATCATCCTTATTGCTGGTGCAGACACTTTCCACTACAGCCCCGTACCCTTCAGAGCAGACCTTTGCCTTTACGGTGCAGACACCTTCAACTACTATGGCGCTGCCATCTTTGGTGCAGAATTTTTACACACCATTTTCTTCAGTGCAGGCTCCTTCAGCTCTGAGCTCTGCACCTATTGAATTAGCAAGGACCAAATATTCCCCCTCACTGGATCTTTTGCAAGCAGTCAGTATTGTCCATTCATAGAAAGGCTAGAATCGCCATCAGCCTTCTCCATGAGGTCAACCAAGAGTCCTTCTGAGCAGGATGTGTTGCGGCTTGTTTACCAGGTGCTTGTGCCTAGAGGTCTCTCTCAACCATTGAAGTCCATGTTCCCTCATTCAGGTACGCATATTTTGCCTCAAACCCCAATGTATACTCCTCCTTAGACTTCCACTCAAGTTTCAAAGCCTATTACTCTGACAACAGCTTCCCTCCCTCTGACTCCAACAATGGATCTCACTTTGGAACCAGAGTTGTCCTTGTGGCCTTCGGTGCACTGGGCATCAGGCTCTTCTCAGGCCAGTGGCTGTGCCACTGGAGAGGGCATTCTTGGCTCCACACCGATTGTTTCTATGGCACCTTCCAGGGATGCTCTCTCTCTTATGGTTCACAATCCTTTTGAGACTCCTGGTCTGGGGGTGGGCTCATTGGAGCAGGGTGTAACCCCAGTTCTGAGGTTGTTGTGCTCGGTTCTGGGCTCCCATTCCTCCTTGGCCAGGCCAGCCTTCCAGACCATGGAGATGGCACTTGCCTCTGCTGGCAAAGCTCATTTGTTGGAATCCTCTCCCCACTCTGTGCCACAACTGCCACAAGCTTAACTCCTAGACACCAGGCACAAGAGCCTCATGTCTCTCCTCCTCAGGAGACCCCCTCTTTGCAGTCTTCCCCAGAACTTCCCACTGAGGAAACACCCTGCAAAGCATCATGTAAGAGGAAGCACATGGACTCCACTGAGGAGTCATTGACTGAAGATATGGATTTTGATGATGGGGAAGGGTCCCATGGTCACCCTCTGATGAGGTGTCCTTTGGCAACATCCTCGAGATCCTTAGACAGAGGGGTGATTGGAAGCTCTCTAATCCTTCCTCTGAGGAACCCGTATTCCTGCAGGCTTTTTGTGCCCAGTCCCCCACCTCCTGGGTCATCCCACTGAAGAGTCATTGACTGAAGATACAGATTTTTGATGATGGGGAAGGGTCTCCACAGTCTCCCACTGATGAGGTGTCCTTTGGTGACATCCTTGAGATCCTTAGACAGAGTGGTTGCTGATGAGCTCATCCAGCTCATCTTGCAGTGTGCATGGAAGATTTCTGATACCATGGAAGCGATACCCAAGAGGCCAGACAAAATATTATTGCCCCCCATGGAGCACCCCCACTGGTTACGGGGTCTTACTATAGATGCTATGGTGGTGGCAGCTGCTACTAAGTAAGATTTAGCAGAAGAGAGACAAACTGTCCATCCACCCAACAAGGAGTCCCGGGTGATTGACAGATTAGGGAAGCGTGTGTTTGCTTCATCGACCTTCGCCATAAGGTCTTTGAATTATTTGGCACATTTTACCAGGCTTCAGAGAGATCTTATCAACCAGCTCTCTGAAACTTTGGCAGGAGCTGTTTCTGATGAAGTCTGTGATAATGTGGCTTCTAAGATAGCCACCCTAGAGTCCATTTCCAACTCTTCCATGCATCTTATTTCTCACGCAACAGAAGGGCCGACTAGAGCGGCAGGCACAGGTATAGTCACCAGACAACATGCTTGGATACACCTTTGTGACTTTGTGGACTCATTTAAGGCTTCCTTCATGAATGCCCCCATAGAGGCCACTTCTTTGTTTAACCCTAAAGTCAAGGATACATTGGCATGGTGCGAACAAGATGGCAAGACCTTATCTGTCATTGGTGTCAGACACTCCACTCCTCATCGATTCTATTCCAGAAATCAGAGGAGCTGAAAGATCTGGCACAAGAAATCACAGGGTTCTTTCTGGGAAGCACATGCTGAGCTTTCCCATAAAGGCAGAGGGGAAACTCCAATGGAAGATGCCCCTTTCAGGGCAGAGGAGGTCTGCAAAACCTGGGTTCCAGAGATTCTTTCTCTGGCCAACCCTATCAATGCTCCTGAAGTGTTGCCCGACTGCTCACCTCTGGAAGCAGTCAGGGGTCATCTCTCCTTGTACCCTGCTGCCTGGCAAAAGATAACAGCCAACTCTTGGGTGCAATGGATTATATCCAGAGGCTTTCACATCCCACTTCATATTTGCCCTCTCTCATCAATAGCGTTACCCAACATTCTACCCATTCAAAGGGAAACAGCAGGACACAAAATCAAAAAGCTGCTACATCCAGACGATCCCCCCAGACCAGATAGGATCCGAATTTTACTTAAGGTTCTTTTTATTGCCAAAAAAGACAGGAGACTGAAGACCAATTCTGGCTCTCAGTACACTAAACAAATTTGTAAAAACAGAGAAATTCCGGATGGCCACAGTTCAGTCTATCCTTCCTCTTCTGGAAGAAAATGATTGGATGTACTCTGTAGATCTTCAAGATGCATATTACTACATAAAAATGGACAAACACTCAAGAAGATACCTCCACTTCCGTATAGGAGCCAGTCACTACCAGTTTCGAGCCCTGCCCTATGGTCTCTCTACAGCTCCTAGAGTGTTCACAAAATGCATGGCAGTGGTTATTGCTCACTTGCGGCTTCAAGGATTCCAGGCATTTCCATATCTAGACGACTGGCTCCTTACCACCCCCACCAAGCATCTATTGGAAGAAGCCCTTCAGTATACTCTCTTAACAGCTCGAAGCCTGGGAATCACTATAAACTGGGAAAAATCCAACACAACCCCAACTCAGTCTTTGGAATTTATAGGGATACTGTTGGACATGAGAAATTGCACAGCATCCCTTCCAGAACACAGACTTCAGACAATAAGACAAGAGTTCAACCGCTGCTCTGTCACCACAAATCCCCAGCTCGATCTGTACTTCAGCTGTTGGGGTCAATGGCAGCTTCTATTACCATAGTTCCTCTAGCCAGATTCCACATGAGGCTTCTTCAATGGCTACTTCTCACTCAGTAGTACCCTCTACAACATCCTTTATATTTTCAAATAAGTGTAACTCAGAGATGCAAGGAAGATTTACTCTGGTGGATGTTTCAAAATCCCCAACAATGGTCTCATCTTTTCAACCCCCATCAACCGATAGCCACAATGACCACAGATGCCTCCCTGATGGGGTGGGGGGGCTATGTCAGGGAAACTCGGTCCAAGGCACCTGGTCAGAGACAGAGGCCCTTTTGCATATCAATGTCCTCAAACTGAGGGCAGTGCTTCTAGCGTTGCAAGCATTTCATTCCAACCTTCCATCAGGAACTATTGCAATCCAATCAGACAATATGTCAGTGGTCTGGTACATCAACAAAGAAGGGGGCACTAGATCTTACTCATTATGCTGAGAGGCCTTGAGAATATGACAATGGGTGATAGCTCACAACTGCTTTCTGATTGCAAAGCACATTCCCAGGAGCTCCAACGTGATAGCGGACAAATTGAGCAGGTGCATTCTATAGCCTCATGAGTGGTCCCTCAATCCTCTGACAGCTGCAAAAATCTTCAACCGCTGGGGCCAGCCTTGTTGCAACCTATTTGCCTCCACAACCAACTACAAGTGCAGCAACTACTTTTCCCTGATCCCCCCATGGGGACAGTCACCAAGGGACACTCTATTCTTGCTTGGCCCTTGGGTCTTCTTTATGCTTATCCTCCTCTCCCCTCATCTCCCAATTTCTAAAGAAAGCATGACAGTTGAAGAGCAAAGTGATCCTCATTGCTCCATATTGGCCTCAACAAGTCTGGTTTCCCTTCCTCTAGCCTCACCTGCTATATCAGCCGTGGATCCTCAATCCATCCCCAACATTGATTTCCCATCCACAGGGTCTGATTCACCCCAATCTAACGACCCTGAAACTGACAGCTTGGTTTCTTCACTTCTTATAATAGCCAGGCAAGAAAACCTTTCATCCCCTGTGTGCAATATTCTTATTGCATCTCATAAATCCTCCTCCAAACTAATCTATCTCAACAAATGGAAGAGGTTCTCTCTACGGGCAGCAGATAAACAAATAGACCCCTTGTCAGCCCCAGTCTCGGTGGTATTGAATTACTTATCACATCTTTTCCAGTCTGGGGTGTCTGCCTCTACTATCCATGTGCATTTAGCTGCCATCTCATATTTTCATATTGGTTTTCAAGATTCTTCACTTATGTCACACAGACTCTGTAAGACTTTCTTGAAAGGGGTCATCCACCTAAAACCTCCCTTTAGGGAACCCATGCAACCTTGGGCTATGGCTTTGGTTCTGCAAGCTTTAACAGCTCCACCCTTTCAACCTGCATCTTCTTGTGATGTAAGATATCTCTCTTGGAAAACTTTGTTTCTGATTGCAATCACTTCGGCCAGGCGATTGTCAGAACTTCAGGCCTTATGCATCAAACCTTCCTATCTTATCTTCCATAAGGATAGGGTAGCACTGAGAACCAATTCTACCTTTTTACCAAAAGTGGTGTCAGAGTGATTTATCAACCAGTCTGTTGATCTCCCAGTGTTCTTTCCTAACCATTCTAACAAGGGAGAGTATTGCCTGCACTCCTTGGATGTTCATAAGCAAATACAATTTTATCTGAATAGAACAAAATCTACCCGTAAATCAGACCAACTGTTTCTGGCTTTTTCTGGATCTAGGTAAAAACAGAAACTGATCTCTCCACAATGCAACAAAGTATAAAATCAAATTTCAGCCAAATAGTCCAGTAGAAGTAGTAGCGTTATGTTAAAATAAACTTTTATTTAACGAAACAAGTGGGTTGATAAGCGCTTTCGCGTGGATACAACCACGCTTCTTCAGATGTTTTTTTGAACTTTTATTTTTTTTCTGGATCTAGGTGGGGTCATCCTGTATCAAAAGTTACATTGGTTTCATGGTTGAGAAATTGTATCACTTTTATCTACAACAAAAACAATCTCACCTTGCCTCATAGAGTCAAAGCACATTCTACAAGATCTATGGCAACTTCTCAGCTTTCCATGCTAAGGCTTCCCACAATGATATTTGCTCAGCTGCAACTTTGGCCAAACCTCATACCTTTATTCTTCATTACAAATTGGACTTGGCCTCCAGAGGCAGAGCTTCCTGTGGCTCCATGGTGCTCAGGAATGTCTTTCCATGAGGGCCACCCAGGAATACAGGTAGCTGGGGACTCTGTCACATCAGTAAGGCATGAACGAAGATAACAACATCAGATAAAGAAGTTATGTCTTACCATAACATTCCATCTGTGTTGTTGATCTTAGTTTATTCATTACTACCCACCCTCTGTCCCCCTTCCGGAGGTGCTTGGTTGATCTCATGTTCTCCTTTTTTTAGGTCTGTTATGACCAGAGGTAGCCTCTACTTTTATCTATCAACTTGCAAACTCGATCTGAGGTAATGGGGAGCAGAGCATTCTGGGTAGGACATTGGCTTGAGAGTTTTTGGCTGAGCCGAGCTTGATATTGGCTGGTTCAGTTCCGAGGATGGAACCGATAACCTATCAGTAATGAATGAATGAAGATCAGCAACACAGATGGAACGTTATGGTAAGACATAACTTCTTTTTTTCCATATCTGTAGTTTTGTTCAATTCACTTCTCTCCTTTCAGTACCTTTAGCATGTCAGAAAGTTTTAAAAAGTGTGCTAGATGTGGTCACAAGATTCCCTTTACAGATGGGTATACTTTGAGTGTATACTGCTTAGGAAAGGAACATCTAAATAAACAGTGTGATATCTGTGAGGCCTGACGTGTTTAACCCTCGGGCCCTCATGGAAAGGAAAAATTAATTGATTTTCGAAAAGGTTGTTGCATATGACCTTTACTCAAGTCATCACTGGGGCTCAGCTCTCCTCTTCATCTTTACAAACTTCAAGTACAGGGTCCCAGGATAGGGATCATACTAAAATATCAAAGTCTGTTAATGTGCCCTCCTCTGCAGAACCCAAAAAGAAGATACTGAGGTCCGATGTGACTTCCCCAGCTCCACACGACTTTGGAGCTGAAAAAGATGGTTTCACTGGATCCTAAAAAAGAAAACTGCATTGGATCCTAAGTCCATTGATCTGATAACCATTCCCAGCACCATCTACTTGCCTTCCTTGGATCCAGTGCCTTCTAAGGTAGCCTGTCCCTTCCTGGAGAGGCACTCTAAGCCTTCATCCTTGGTATACTCATGTTCTTCAAAAAGCCTAACTGAAGCTGATGTGGCAAGGATGGTGAATTAGCTGTCATGGAACAACTAAAAGGAGTACCCTTAGAGTCCCTCCCCCCATCAGATCAGGGACCTCTGTCAATGTCCACTCCTGCTCCTCTGACCTGATTTTTTCAGAGTTTTTGGATGCAAGTGTTCTGGGTTGGATCCAAGGAAAGTGGGTTCCTTGGATCCGACTATGACTCTGAGTTCATCGCCTCCAACTCTTTCAGATCCGGACGTCTCTTGGAGCTGAGGCTTCTGTGTCAGATCTGTGGGGTACAGTTGACTCCAATGTTTTCAGAGCCATCTTTCCCTCTTGGAGCTTCATAGTTTGATAACTCGGCTCTGGCTTCCTCCTCAGATGGACAGCCTTTGGGGGGAGGGTGCTGGTGGACCAGGGACCTTCTTGTTTTGCTCCATTGGTCTCCTCTTCCCTAGGGAGATCAGCTTTTAAGGTAGTGAAGATGTTTTTTTCTGCCCCTTCAGATCAGGTGGGTCCTTAGTCCTCAGCTGCATCCTTAACTGCTCCTTTGACTTTGTCTCTTGTGCCTCACCACTCCACACCACAGGGGAAGCCAGTCCAAAGTTTTCAGACAGACCAATTTAGGATGCCTTCCTCTTCTGAAACTTCCCTGGATCATCCCACCAAGGAAGTCCCTAGGAAGAGATGGTGTAAGAGGAAATACCTAGACTCACTCCAAGAGTTTTTCACCATTGATACTGACCATGATGAAAAAGAAAGGTCCCTCAAATCACCACCTGAGGAATTCTCCTTCAGAGACATCCTCAAACTCCTAAAACAAAAGGGTGGTTGGTCTGCGCAGAACCCTTCTTTTGAGAAGTCAATATATCTGGAAGCTTTCAGGACTGGCTTGTCTACCTTCTGGGTATCTCTGCCACCTGACAAATTAGTGGGCCTAATTTGTCAGAAGGCTTGGAAGGAACCTGACATGACCAAACCCATCCCCAAGAGACCAGATAAGATTATGGCACCACCAGTAGAAAGGAAGTTTTGGAGTAAGGGTGTACCAGTTCATGCCATTTTTATGAAAGAGGCCACAAAAAATGAACTTGTGGAAGAGTGTTCGACTGTCCATCCACTTAATAGAAAGTTTAGGGCAATTATCAGATTGCAGAAGTGAGTGTATGCTTCAACGTCTTTTGCCATTTGATCGCTGAATTACCTAGCCCATTTTAAGAGGTTGCAAAGGGATCTACTTGATGAACTTTCCAACTCATTGGCAAGGACCACGATTGAAGGGACCCGAGCATCTGTGCTTTCTCAGTTGGCTACCTTACAATCAGTTGTGAACTCTTCCATGAGACTTATCTCCAATGCAATGGAAGTTGCCTCAAGGGCAGTGGGTTCAGGCATATCCATGAAGAGGCATGCCTGGATGTGCCTGTGTGATTTTGTGGAGCCTTTCAAGTCTTTTATCAATGCTCCATTTGATGTCTCCTCCCTTTTCAAACCTTGGTTAGGGAAACACTTACCATGTGTGAGAAGGACGGAAAGATCTTGTCTGCCATTGGAGTGCATTTTTTGACCCCCTCCAAAGAACCTTTTCAAGGAATCAGCAGGGAGATCACAAGATGTGGCTCAAAAAATCTCAAGGTCCTTTCCCCAACACACATGTAACTGATACTCCCAGAGGCAGAGGGGGAAATCTGAACAATAGAAGATGCCCATGTGGCAGAGGAGGTCTGTAGAATATATGGTTTAGAGATACTCTTTTGATAGAACCTGTCAGTGTTCCTGAAAGGAGGCCTGATTGCCTACCTCTGGAGGCAGTTGGGGGTAATTTTTCTCTGCACCAATCAACCTGGCTAAGTATAACAAATAACATATGGGTGCAGAGAATTATTGCCAAAGGTTATGCCATATCATTTTTTCTTCTGCCCCTCTCAATAACGAAGCTCCCTGAAGTTCCACCCAATCAAAGGGAGCCAGCAATTCAGCAAATCCAACAATTGCTTGCAAAAAGAGTCATCCAAGAAGTCTTACCAGACCAGATAGGATCCAGAACTTAGTCAAGGTTTTTTTTTTTTGTTCAAAAAAAGAAAGGGGTCTGGAGACCAATTTTAGATGTCAGAGTGTTAAACAAGTCAGTCATGCACACCAAGTTCTGGATGGTCATGGTACAGTCCATTCTATCATTTTTAGGGAAGGATGACTGGATGTGCTCAATAGACCTCCAGGATAAATACTATCACATAAAGATGAACAGATGGTCCAGAAGACACTTGCACTTCCGAGTGAGGGCCAGTCACTACCAGTTCAGAGTACTGCCCTTTGGCCACCACAGCCCCCAGGTTATTTACTAAATGCATGGCAGTGGTATCAGCCCATCTAAGGCTGCAGGAAATCCAAGCATTCCCTTATTTGTATGACTGGCTCATCAGACCCCAACCAGGCATTAACTGGAACAAGAGAGAGACCAGTTACTAAAAACGTGCTTGACTCTATAGATCACAATAAATCACAACAAATCAAAATTGCAACTCACCCAAAATCTGGAATTCATAGGTGCAATCTTCAACACTCAATCCATGCTCATGTCCATACCATTATCATGATTACAGAGCATCAGAATCCAGGTCAGGAGAATTACTTGCCACACAAATATATGGGCCATAAAAGTTTTGCAGGCTCTAGGCTCGATGGCAGCAGCCACTACCTTAATACCCCTAGCAAGATTTTACACAAGAGTGTCACAATGGATGCTACAAACCCAATGGTCCATCTTCACTCACCCTGTGTTGATAAAGATAAAAGTTACTCAGATATGAAAAACTCACCTCTCATGGTGGACATAGTCCAGTCAGCCCCAACAAGGTCGCCTGTTCATACCTCACCAGCTTAAGGCTATAGTGACCACAGATGCTTTTCAGATGAGGGCACATTATCTGGAGAAGACAGTCCAAGGCACTTGGTCGCCCACAGAGGCCAACCTGCATAATAATGTTCTGGAGATGAGAGTGGTGCTTTTGGCACTGTAAGCATTTCAAGATTCTCTCCCTCTCAGGACAATTGTGATCCAAATGGACAATATGCCAAAAGTTTGCTATATCAACAAGCAAGAAGGGAGGAACCAAGTCTTACCCCTTGTGTTGAGAAGCCCTCAAAGTGTAGCAATGGGTGATAGAGTCCAAACACTTTCAGGTTGCAGCACACATTCTGGAGAAGTCCAGTCTGATAGCAGACAAACTCAGCAGGTCCATTCTATTTCCTCATGGGTGGTCCTTCAAGCAGAAAGTGAGAAAATGATTTTTTGTCAATGGGGCCAGCCTTGTTGTGATCTTTTTGCATCTCCCCTAAGCAACAAATGCAGCAGCTTCTTTGCCCAAATCCCTCCAGTGGGGAGTCACCAACGGATGCTATTCTCTATGATTGGCCCCCAGTCTGTTATACACCTATCCCTCAATGCCCTTGATTCCCAGATTCTTACAGAAGGCAGCCAGATTGAAGAGCAGAGTAATCCTCTGGCCTCGACAATTGTAGTTCCCCTTTTTTTGGCCTCACCTACTATCTCCACCTTGGATTCTGGATCTGACTCCAGACCATTTATCCCATCTGACAGGACTGATTCATCCAAACCTTCCCAACCTCAAACTGACCACATGGTTTCTCCAATTCTGTTAATGGCCAGACAACCCATGCTTTCTTTCCTAGTCCATTCTATTCTATTATTTCCCCAGAAGCACTCTATTAGGAAATTGTACAAAAGCAAGTGGAAAAGATTTGTTTACTGGGTGGAGCAAAATCACATAGAACCCTTTACAGCTCCTACTTATGCTGTCCTTGAATTTGTAGCAGAATTGTTTAACGAAGGAGCAAGTGCATCTACTATTAGAGTTCAGCTTGCGGCAGTTTCAAATTTCCATGTGGGATTACACAATTCTTACCTGCCTTCTGCAAAGATTTGTAAAGTTTTTTTTTGAAAGGACTCTTCTGCTAAGACCTCCCTTTAAAGACACTGTTTCCTCATGGGATTTAACTCTAGTACTGCAAGGCCTAACTTAACCCCCCTTTGAGCCTGCTGCTAATCATGATTTGAAATTCCTATCTTGGAAGACAGCTTTTGTGGTTGCTATAACATCAGCCAGGAGAATATCAGAGCTTCAGACTTTATCCTCAAAACCCACTTACTTGATCTTTCATAAACATAGGGTTTCCTTTTGGACCAATGCTTCCTTTTTACTAAAGGTGGTGTCAGAATCCAATATTAATCAGGCCATTCATCTTCCAGTATTCTTTCCAAATTCTATTAACCAATGGGAGTTTTTGCTGCATTCATTGGATTTTCATAGTTGCATTAATATTTGGATTGTACAAAGGACTTCAGGAAGTCAGACCAGCTTTTTGTTTTCTTTGCCTACCTTAGGTTGGGATAACCTATTGATATAGGCAAATGGACAATGGAATGTATTTCCTTGGTGTATGCTAAATTGAAGGTGCCCCTCCCAAAATCTGTAAGAGCTCATTCGACCAGGTCTTTGACAACTTCCACCATTTTTCAGTCCAGAGCTTCTAGGGATGACATTTCCACAGCTGCTACTTGGTCTAATCCACATACCTTTATCAACCATTGCAAATTAGATCTACTCTTGAGGGGAAGATCAGCCTTTGATTTGGACATTCTTAGCCACGGCCTTCCTTAGGGCCACCTAGGGATTAGGTAGCTGTGGATTGTATCCCATATATTGATGGTGAATGAAAACTGACAGCATCAGATAAAGAAGTTATGTACTCACCATAACATTCCATCTGTGTTGTCCATTTTCATTTACCATCAATTCCCCACCCTCCTTCCCCCATCCGTAGACAGTATGTGAGGATTCAAAGGATATCTTAAACACTTTGAGGCTTGATCTCCAGTGATGGTCTTCGTGTATAGTCGCTACTATTTTCTTTCCTTTCAAGCTATATGTATCATCTGAGGGGAAAAGGAGTGAGACATTGTGGGGACACTGAAGCTCAAGAGTTTATAGGCTTCCACAAGCTAAAAATAGTGACTGAGTCAGATCAGATCAGAGCCCATATGTTGATGGTGAATGAAAATGGACAACACAGATGGAACATTATGGTGAGTACATAACTTCTTTAACTGTACCAGAAAAGCTGGAAGGAACAGACTGTATTAATTTTTATTAAAGAACAAATAAGGAACTGGACTGGTATTCCAGAGCAGGAGTTGTTAATTCAAAGGGCACATTGTGTGTATGCTTCAAACCTGGCTATAAGCAACCTAGACCTTTAATAGTAAAGATGCAATCCTACCAGAAAAAGGAGTTGATTCTGAAAAAAATAGTGGTAGAAGGACAAAGCACTAAAAGTGGGAGACAGTAGAGTGTGCAGAATGATTACTCATTGTACACCATGTGGAAGAGGAGTAAATTTATTCCACCATTCAAAGACTGTCAAGAAGCAGGCATGAGATTAGAATTGCTGTACCAAACTATCTTTAAAATATTCTTCCCTGGAAGACAAAATATTTTTTTTTGGTGAAGTACATACTAAGGAGGAAATATAAATGTTTATCCACCAAAACGTGAGCTGTGAAACAGAAGGAGATTCTGCTTCTTGTTCATCTGGTAATAAAGACCACAGAGAGACTGTGCCAGTTAAACCTTTTCCAATGTTTTAATGGAAATTCTGAAGAGAAGGAAGGGAGCACAATATCTGACTAGAAGAATTGAGAGTACTTTGGAAATGAAGCAGTGGCCAGATTTGTGAGAGGGAGATGAACAGAAATAAAACCAGTAACTTGGAAATTGACAAATATCAGATTTCAGTGGGATTTCAAAGCAATAAGTATACTTGTAAAATATAACAGAACAAGAAAATCTGGAAATATTGGACTTTTTGGAATTTGTTGGACTTATGGGAGACTCTAAAGTATATGTCCTACTTCAAGTCATTAATGTTTGGAAAAATACTTAGGGGAGGGGAAGAGGGAGAAAGTTAACAGTAAGTAAAACAATTTTTTTCTTAATAGTACTATTTTACAGTATATGGTTTTCATTGCATGCTATAAAGTAAAGTTTTCTCAGTTGTTTTTAAGTATAATGGGGATACTATTGTAAACAGGTGCTCCTGTTTTTTTTCTTCCTTTTTTTCTTGCTTTTCATGTTTTCTTTCTCCATTCTTTTCTGTTTCTCCTTGTTCAGTTTTAAGAAATGTAGGCACTGTAGTGTAAACAAAAATTCTGGTTAAAAGAGTATGACAATGTGCTTTTTCTCTTTCATGCATGGGGGAATGACTGGATTAAGGCTCTTAGCTTAATGTAGTAACAAGTTTTAAGAGAAAGCAAGTAAATGAAAAAGAATATTGAATATTATAAGGCTTTTTTCTAGCAAATAAACATATGCTTAATAACAATTCTGCATCTGGTCCACGTCTCCATAGAGACAATTTGATAAAGGGAAATTGGCTACAATCTGATAACGTGAAATTGGCTAGAAAAAAAAGAGAATTTGGCTAGGAGATAACGTTCTCTAAAGATAAGACAAAACCAGACAGCACTTTGTAGAAGCACAGGCTACACCATGCGTTGTAGCATAGATAACCTTTCTTTTAGGTTAACTCATATCTATGAGTGTGTCTATCAGTTTGGAACATTTGTTCCTATTAGGAGGGTAAAACTTCAATATTTGAAGATGTGCATAGTTTTGTGTGTTAGTATTAAGTCCGTAAATTTTAGGGGGTATTGGGGGGTGTTTGCTTTTTTGTTTAAGGACTTTCAATAATACAAAAAGTTTTATATGATGTGACATAAGCTCAAATGGATATTACAAGAAACAATTGAATAAAAGTTCAAACTGTCAATCAGTCTATGCATGTAACAAGAGCTGGAACTAAATATTTATCAAAAAACTGTTATATATATAAAAGGTGGGAATAATAACTTTTTAATAGATTAGTGCTTTCTGTAAAGTTTTTAAATGTTGATGGTCTCCCATATAAATGCAAAACAGAGAGAGCAGTGAACTGTAATAAAAATGTAGAGTGCAAATAGACACACTTGAAAGAACTGAACATGTGAATTTGATAAAGAAAGGTTTTCAGGATGGTTATTCATTGGAATACCTGGGACAAAGGAAAAGTGCAGTACTTATGTTAATTGCAAGATTATCTCCGATAGTGATAGAAAATGATAAAGCAAATAATAATGGTAGATTTGTAGTACTATGGAGCTACTGGCAAGGGAGGAAGATTACATTGGCATGTATTTTTATTCCACCTAAAACTGCTATAATGGAGCTTAAGAAAATTCTAGGAGAAATAATCAGATTTCAGCAAGGAAAATTACTTATAGGTGAGAAATGGAATTTGATTTGTATTAATGAAGATGTTTCTGGGGGGCCCAGAATGGAAAGTATAGCAAAGGAGGGCAGACCTATGAAGAAATTTATGAAAATATCTGGCATGGAAGATGTGAATTTAGTAGTAGGAGTTTGGAGTGAATTTACATATTATTACCCAATATACAAAAACTAGGATAGGCTAGACAGAATTTACATTTTACAGAAACATGCATATTTAATTGAAGGCCTTGATACACACCCAATAACTATTTCAGATCATGCACCAATAATAACAAAAATAAAAATACATGGTAATGAAATAAAAATGAGACAATCGTGGAAAAGTGATGCCAAAATTGATAGATGTGGATCAATGTGGTGTTGTGGAGGGGAGGCAAACATTTGATAACATTAACAGAACACCGATGATCCAGAGGGAAGCAGAAAGTAAGAAAATGCCACTGTTATTGGTGGGTCTTGATGCAGAGAAAGGATTTCACAGAGTAATCTGGAACTTTATGAGCAGGGCAATGGAAGCATTTGCATTCCCTGATAAAGTTATAGTGTTGATTACCAGTATATTTGAGGGATCAGAGTTAAAAATTAAAGTGGGTGGGGTCCTATCTGATAATTTCTACTTGAGCAGAGGAACTATGCAGGGGTATTCTCTTTTCCCTTTGTAATTTGCATTATATTTGGAGCTATTGGCAAAGAAAAAAAAGGACTCAGAAATTCAAAGATATAAATGGTATGGTGGTTAAGAAAAATTGGCTCTGTTTGCAGATGATATTACTTTATACCATACAAAACCAGAAAAGGACATTACAGTGTTGTGGAACATTTTGAGACAGTTTAGAATCTTTTCAGGATACAAAATTAATAAAGCTAAAACAAAAGCAATAGCAGTAAATTATGGACCCACACACAAATTGGTTCAGCAATATCCATATTTATTGGGACATGATAAAATGAAGCATTTAGGAGTATGGATAATACATTATTCTGGTTTGGCAGCTAAGGATATGTAGGAAGAGATTAAATGAAAGATAATACAAAACCTGAGAAATTGGAAACTCTGTTATATGGATATGGATAGTAAGATACAAGCAGTTAAATGCTTTTAGTCCCTTTAGTCTTATACACAGGTCAGGTATATTTTTATCAATCAAAGAAGTTGTGGATAGGAATTAATAAAGAGCTGAGGGGTTTTATCTGGGAGGGAAAGATGGCAAGAGTCAAGTGAGATAAGTTGGTTCTTCCAATAAAACAAGGCAGATTGGGATTACCCAATTTGAAGGGGTATTTCAGAGCTACACAGTTAAGGCTCCTATACTTAGCACAAGAAGAAACCTATAATTCAAAGTGGAAAAGGATGATGATGAAACATGGGGGAAGCTCATGAAACAAGGAGAGACTGGAAATTTGGGTGCAGATCTTTAAGGAGAATAACAATAATCATACAATATATTATATTCATAAAGTAGCACAAAGTATTCTAAGAACTAAGCTAACACGGGAATGGAGAAAGGAGATTTTGCTGATATGGATGATTGCAATTAGAAATACAAACAATAGACATGAGGGGACTAGAATCTATTGGAGAAAACTGTAAAAGGGACCAAGGTATTGGGAGCAAATAACTAGAAAGGGAAATGTAATAGAATGGGAAGATGCAATTAATTTATTTGGATTGCAGGTTAGAGACTGCCTTCCCTAGCAGGGATTCATAACAGAGTATAGGCAAACAGAAGAAAATATTGGGAGTCCTAAATGAAAGACCAGCACTTGTACAGCTTTTAGTAGAATCCAGAACAGAAGCTGCTGTTAAAAAATAATAATTAGTAGAGTATATAAAATATTGCATGATAACTATAAGAATCAAACATAGGAGGTTAGAAAGGATTGGGAAGAGACATTAGATAAGCAATTCACAAATAAACCCATTAATAATAATTTTCCAAATGAAGAAGATAAAACAATCAATCTTATTATCATCAAAACAACCTTCTTTCTCAAATGGAGATTATTTTCTTGGAAATTCATACATTGATCTTTCATCACACAACACAGTTAAATTAATGTGCAAAAAAGGTAGTTTGTTGGAGATGTAAATTAGAAGTTAAAGCAGATTGGCAGCATATGTTCTTTGATAGTGTTGTACTTAAGCCATATTGGGATAACCTTAATCTTTTTGCAGGCTTTATTTAATAATAAATTTACTTTAACTAAATCACTAATTTTATTTAATACCCCAATACCTGAATGTGTCACAAGATTAAAATACCCAATTTTATGGAGCATCTTATCAATAGCAAGGAAAGTTCTAACCAAGAATATGAAAAATTAAACTACTCCCACTTTTAATAAATTTTCAAACATTGCAACTGAAGCTTGTCAGTTGGAACCTATTGCCATCAAGACAAGAACTATCAGAATCACTTCTTACAACATGTGGATGAAACTTAAAGAACTGCTAAATAAATAACGACATTTATAGAATAATTATTAACTATTGAAATCTTTTAGAATTGTTATTATATATTAGGCACTTTTGTAAATAGTTGTTTTGTTGTGTTTTTCATATTAGTCTCTTTTTTCTTCTTTTTTGTTATAGATTTCCATTTAAATTAAATGTCATAAATTATTTGTTTATTTAAACTTTAATAAAAACATTTAAAAAGGAAGCTGATAATACATTTACAAACACAGTGGTTCACATGTAGAATAAATGTCATGATGATTATGATGATGATATAAAACAATCTCCCTCTTTGGCAATGTTTAAATTTGCATTAGACCAGGATATAAGAGACTTGTGTGTAATAACTTTCAGGGTTCATTAAAGGATTATCAATCCTTGAATGACTGGATGAATGAATAAATGTATGAGTGAAAGAATGCATGCAGAGTATCCAGTGTAACACTAGTCCATGCGTAGCTGCAGTCCATATACTTCAGTAGATGTCATTCAGGCTCTTTGTAAGCAGAAGAACAGCTTTTGCAGCTATTGTAAGTATTCCTTCTATCACTGCCTTGTCATTTTCCTGCCCTTCTGAGTGTGGGATAAAAATTATTCCTTCACATACTGAAGTATGTTTTTGTGGCTCCAATATGATCTAGAGTGCTTCCTTCACTTCCTAAACACAGATTACTTTTGTTGCTGTATTCATTTTTATTATAGTAACAGCTCTTCTTTCTTCAGTGTACCCTAATTGTCTCTGCTGTACAGCACACATCCTAAAATATTATATCCCTGTACAATGTCTCCAGTTTCTGACCCATGCCTTTACTTTGCCATATCTCAGAATTCTAGAAAAGTGTACTCAAAAGCAACTTCTAGACTGCTCTAAAATATAACCTTCTTTCCTACTCAGCACGGTTTCCATCATGGACATAGTATATCTACTGCATTAATCTCATTCCTAGATATTGTGAATAAAGCATGCAATCTGGTAATGTTGTATTAGCCCTTTTCTTGGGTTTATCAAAAGCATTTGATACTATCTCTCACTCTATTCTTCTCTCCCAACTCTCTAGTATTGGCCTATCCACTCAGTCTCTCAACTGGTTCAAAAGCTACCACTGTAATACAGAGCATGCTGTCAAATGGCAGAACTCCATTTCCTCCTTCATTCATAACCCTACTGGTGTTCCCCAAGGCTCAATTTTAGGCCCTCTTCTGTTCAACATCTTTATTAATACTCTTCACCAAGCTATTCAGCAGGCCTCCATAGTCCAGTATGTATAGTCTGCTCTGCCCACAACTCAAAAACTCTAAATCAAGTCACACAGGCTGCATTTACCACTGTAGAAACCTGGCTTTACAACAATCACCTCTCTTTAAATCCTAAGCAAAAACAAATTTATGATCTTCACTCCTAAGAGAAATCTACCCCTTAATACAGCTGACTTCAAAAAATTTTCCTTCAGCTCTACTAAAATTGAGTTAGTTACCCAGACTAAGTTATTAGGAGTAATTATAGATGAAAATCTTTAATTTGATCATGACATTCAAAAATAACATGAACAAAACCCACAAAAAACTGTTTCTACTATATAGACATAACAAATTTCTCTCCCTCCCTTCAAAACAAGCTTTAGCTTTATCATACCTTCTACCATCATTCACTTACGGTGCTCTCTTACTAATTAATATGCAGTCTTCCTTAAAGACAAAATTAGAAACTTGTTATAATAAAATTACTAAATTTGCTACAAATAGTTGCCACTCCACTCATCATTGTATTGCCCTAAAGCAACTAAATTGGCTTGAACTCCCCCATTACCTTCTCCTTCTCCAGCTCACTACCTCTCACAAACTTATATATAAACCTCAGGACTGTCCAGCACTCAGTTCCCTCTTTACCTTGTACACTCCAGTTTGCTCCCTACGCTCTGAACACCAATACTTTCTCCATGTACATAAACCCAAACTACCGGCAGGATAATTCTTATAGTCTTGAACAATCTTCAAAATTTGGAGTAATCTTCCAGCATCTTTATGCCTTCAACCAAGACCCTCTATATTCAAAAGTGCACTGCATAATCACTTCTCTTCTATGTGGATATGTAACTGCTCAATTCCCTCCTCAGCCATTACCTAAACTCAACCTTTCTAGCCTGTTTTCTCAAACTTTCCTTTCTTTCTTTTAATACTCCTGTTAGAACGCTTCATCTGTTAACTCCTTCCTTCTTCCCCTGCCCTTCTCTCAATACTCTCCACTCTCCCTCTTCTCTTCCAAATTACCTCCCTTATTCTTTCCCTCATCTTTCCCCCACTTTTCTCACACCATTTTCCTCTCTCCCTCTTCTATGTGAAACTTCTTCAGATCAAATACAGTTTTTTTTTATATTCCTCTACTGGGCTTAACAGCTTCTTATTATTTACTTCCAAACACCACTGTATTATGCTTTCTATGACATACTATATTTCTCTACTGAATAATACTTTATACTATGATACTTTTCTTTTTGTTCCTCCAATATGTTTATGTAACTTCTGTAATTTTAATCACTATTTTTTAGGCTACTTCTGATTTAAAATATGTTTAATTTTATTATGGTTTGTATGTTTTGTATGTTCCACGGTGCTTGTTTTGTTTTGTACTCTATGTGTGTTTTCTGGAGCTTTTCTCCCTGAGCCTCCAATGAAAATGGGCCAGTCTGTCCTAGTGGACTCTCCTGGTAAGCAAATGTAAATAAATGAATAAATAATTGACTGACTAATTGCACACCTAAGTATAGGTCAGGGGCAGAGCTAGGGGTAGGGTTATGATTTAGTACACATGAATAAGGAGAGTAGGGGGGATTCCCCTCAGCCCTTTTAATTCATGTGCACTAATTCGAACCGTACCTCTACTCCTAACCCTATACATTTCATTACTGAAATTGCTTTAATTAACAGTGCCACTAATGAAGATAAAATGGCACAGAATACCCACAAAACCAATCAGGCACAACCTTAAATCTATTCCCTTACCTAATCCTAACTCACAAGCACTTGTACATACACACTACTTGCTATAATACAGGCTTGTACCACCAGCTTTTCAGTCAACCATAACTTTTCCTGCATACTCCTGCATACTTACACTATATAAAGCCTAAATTAATCCAAGTAGGATTTCTCACAAATGTACAGTTACACTTGTCCATTCACTTTTTTATGGTCACTATTTTGTGTTTGTCATATTTTATTTTCTACCAATTTAATGGCAATCATCCAAACAAATATATCACACAGCTTTTTTAAGTATGCATTCTGTTTCCACTGAATTTAACTAGCTACAGTAATTGTTTAAGCTGTCTACTGAATAGGCCACATTTGTATTTCAATAGGATGTTTCACAAGTGACTTTCTAGTCTAATTTTGAGGTACCTTTCAGTCTTTTTTGTGTAATAAAGGCCATTGCGGGATTTTTTAGCTTTACAGTTAAGTTTGTAGTTTTGTTAGGTTGATCTTAGTTGAGAAAGTTAGATCCATGTTCATTTTGCTAGTAATTCCATTTTTCCAATTATGAAGTTATCATCAGTTTCTTCTTTTTCTTTTTCCTTTTTTTTTATGTTTTTAATTTTTTTTCTAACTAATGCTTTTAACTTCTATGGTGCTTGTTTAGATGGGTATTATTTTTGGGTGGTGTGTGTATTTTGCATGTACAATGCATTCATTTTTTTTCTTTGCATTGAATTGAATAGGAAATGTGGCTGCTTTATTTTATTTATTTTTTTACTTTATCTTTTTCATTATAATCAATGCAGCTTTAGGTTTTGGTTTGATGGGATACAGATTTCTGCAAGTGTGTGTTTTATGTGAACTTTTACCTTAGTTTTTGGTGAATAATTCAAATGTAGGGGGTTTAAGGAACCACTAGGATACAAATTAACTTTTGATGGACAAGCAAGCAAGACAGTTGATACAAGAAAAAATACATAATATTTATACAGTGAAAAACTATCCATGTTTGTTCTTGGTTCACAGATTCATAGGTGCTTACTAGGCTAACAACAACAAGGGCCTTTTTAAGCATAGCCATGCATCCCAAATCTCTGACAAGTTCTGATACCATTGGTAAGTGTAAGCATGGGCCTGGGAGATGAACCATTTACAGGTTACCTGTGTCTATTAGAGACATAGGTGCCAAATCAGGGATGAATTTCCAGTTTTCCATCCAGTTGTTCAAGTTACACTTGAATTGGGTTAGGGAGGAACTCTGCTTTACATGGATGGGGAGCCTGTTCCACAGACAGGGTAGTCTGTGGGATACACACCTATCGCTCCATCAGGTCCTTTTTATATGACAAGCAAGGTTTAAGTCTTTAGAGTGAGTAATTCTGATGCTGTTTGTTTTGTGGATATGTAGGAGGTCCATCAGAGTGGGGTCTGACAATTACTATATGACAGGCACAGATCTCCCCTCAAAAGCCTGTAGGAGACAGAATACATAGATAGGGCCTTGAGGCAGTCTGCATAAGATATTTTATTTACATCTTGTATTCTTTTAGTGAGGAACCTTTGTGAACATTCCAATTGTTGGATGTGCCCAGTTAGGTACATACCAAAGGGGGCACTGTGCTCAATGATAGGTCTGATGAGTGCTGAATACAGTGGAACAATGACTTCCTTAAACTTAGATGCCATACCTTTGTTTATAAGTTGTGCAACATAGAATGATTTCTTCACCACTGTAGTGATGGTCAAAGGCTAGATTACTATCCGTGTGTGTCACTAAGTCCCTGACTACTGGATCAGCTCTAAGGGGTGTGTTGTCAATATAATAGCTACCAGGGATGCATGACTTCCCAAAGGATACTAATATACATTTCTTGGCATTTAGTTTTAGTCCATGGTTCTGACACCAGTTGTTTGTCTGTGTTAGCCCCTCCTGGAGAACATTTGTGTCAGTGAGAGAGTCAATGACAGTTCCTAATTTACAACCTAATTTACAATCATCTCCAAATTTAGTCAGACAGAGACCATTGACATTGGCCTTGACTTCTGAAAAGTAAGTGCCCATAGAATGGCGCACAGCAACGGTTATTCCTCTCCAAAAAGGAGGGGCCACAACTGACCCTGGTAACTATTGCCCCATATGCCTGACTAGCCTGGTCTGCAAGGCTATGGAGCGCATCATCATGGAACTCATTAACAAAGACATTGGGTACCTCCAAACAATTGACCTGACCCAGTTCGGCTTTGTTAAGGGCAGATCATGCCTACTAAACCTGGTTGACTTCTTTGAGACAGTCACCAAGGCCATAGATGAGGGAAAGGTGGTTTACACAGCCTACCTTGACCTTGTCAAGGCTTTCGACACCATTCCCCACTCAGGTATTACAGAAAAACTCACCAGCCTGAACATAAACCTCTACGTCATGAGATGGGTTGCCAAATGGCTTACAGACAGAACTCACATGGTAAGAATAGCGGGCTCCAGGTCCGACTCTAAAACAGTCACAAGTGGTGTCCCACAACGCTCGGTCCTGGGACCCCTACTGTTCAGCATACACTTCTCAGAAGTACAGGCCCTCGGGCAGATAGCCTAGTACCTACCTATGAACCTATAAAAGAGGGGTCCAAGGACTGATCCCTGTGACTGGCTTCTTTGTAGAGGTAGACTCCTCAATTCTAACTTCCTGGGTCCTGTCTCTCAGCCATTTGGCTATCCTCCAGATGACATATGGGTTTGTACTTAACCTCCTGAGTTTGTCAACAATGCCCGAGTGGGGTATTGTGCTAAATGCCTTTGCCAGGTCAAGGTAGGTAGTGCGAACCATTTTGCCCTCATCCATTGCATTGGTGACCTTCCCAAAGAAGTCTACCAGGTTGCGTAGGCATGATCTGCCCTTGATGAAACTGAACTGGATTGAGTCCAGTGTCTGGAGGTTTACTATATCTCTATTGATCATCTCCATGATAATTCTTTCCTTGGATTTACATATAAGACTAGTGAGACTTATGGGTCTGTAGTTTTCAGGGTCTGTAGATGGTCCACCTTTGTGCAGAGGGATGATTGTTGCCTTTTTCCATTCATGAGGCATGAAGCCTGTTTGGAGGCTACAGTTAAATAGTAATTCCAGAGGCCCTGATAGGTCATGTTTCATGATATTTAGAAGGCATACGGGGATATTGTCTGGTCCCACTGATGCAGTGTTCTTGGTATTAGAGAGAGCATTAAGGATCTGCTCCTTAATGGTAGTAGAGGGAGTTATGTTTGATGATATTTCCTAAGGTTGAGGAGGAGAGAGAGGTAAAGGTGGAGCTGAATTTACCAGCCAGGAGGTTTGGTATATCTTCTGGCTCAGTTTAGGTTGCTCCATTTACAATGAGTTCTGCACACAATTGTATATTGCATTTGAGGTTGCAGACACAGCTAAATAATTCTTTGTGGTTGTCCTTGGCCTGGAAAGCCAAACTTACCTCAAATTTGGCTTTGGTAGACTTTATTTGTCCTCTGAGTTGTTTGTTTAGTTTGATGAGAGTGCTTTTATCCTCCTAATTTTTACCGTGATTTTCTTCCTCCTGTTATATAGCCTGTTGATTTTCTGATTCCACCAGGGTGGCTTGTTTTCTGAGTAAGTTCTGTACTTCTTCCTGGTGGGTACAGCTGCCTCTATGCAGCTATTAACATGCTTGTACAGGGTTTCTGTGAACAGTTCTGCATAGGCAGTAGTGTTCTCAGGGTTTATGGAGGTTTGAAAATTTGCCAGGTTCTCAGTTAATAGCCGGAGGTTCACCTTAGAATAGTTCCAGAATATCCCAGGTTTAGCTGGGTGTCCAGGTTTTATTTTTCCTTCAAAGGAGAACATTTTATGGCCTGACCTTATCAGGCAAGGCATTAAAGTAGGGGGTGTGCAGTACTCTCCCATATTAGTGATGACCAGATCCAGTATGGTTGCACCCCTTGCTGGTGTATTGACTATCTGGTTCAGGGAGTTTGTGTTTACAAAATCCAGGAATCTCTGTGCATGTATGTTTGGTATTGTATAGGATTCCCAGTTAATAGTGGAGTAATTAAAGTCACCCATGAATATGGTATTGGGTTAGATGGTTAGTGTTTCTAATAAGTTTAAATACATGTCATGGGTTTCCTGGGTCATAAGTGGGGACCTATATCTTGCAAGGAAGTGGTATTGGATTTTGCCTATGGTGATTTGAACATGAAGCAGCTCAAGTGCATTGTCCTGTTTGACCAGCCTTGAAGTATGTTTCTTTTTATGTAAATAGAGACACCTCCACCTTTAGTCCCTGCCTGTGAAGTAGTTGGCCTAAATGTGTGGAAGGCATTATAACTTTGCACTGTTGGTGTGCTCTCCACAGCTTTAAACTATGTCTCAGTGACTGGACAGATGTCAGCATTCTCTAGTGTAAAAAGAGCTTGTAGGGAGTGGAGTTTTTTGTTTAGACGCCTAGCATTAACCAGTGATACCTTTAGATTGTATTGGTTTTGATTTGCTATGTCAGAAGTACTGTCAGTTTGGCATTGCCTAAACAAGGCACTATGGGAGAAGACAATGTTTTAGCTAATATTCGAAAGCCTAGAGGGGAGAGGTATAGGCTATCTCTGGCAAAGCAGTGTGGTCTGTTGGCCATCTCCTTCCATGCTGACAAATATTGCACCTCCTTAGAATGACACTAGAAACTAATTATTAAACTCAATCATCATTTGTTTGTATTGTGGCATCATCCATGGAGAAGGTAAAATGCTGCTCAATGCTAGGCTCATACCAGCCTGAGACACATGTTCCGAGAGTTCCGTGATGTCTCTCTTCATATAGCATAAGGCGGTATGTCTCAGGTTATTTACTCCTACATGGACTATGACTGAGTCATATTGGTAACTGTGGTCCAATGACCGGAGTGCGTGCGTAATGTGTCAGATCCAAGCCCCTGATAAGCAACTGACAGTGACTTTCCCGTTACTCAGCCTGGTGAGAGGGACATCAGTGTGTCTCATGATGGAGTCTCCAATGACTAGAATGTTGGATTGTGTGATGGCTTACCTTATGGACTTAGAGGTATAGGCTCCATGAGATGTAGCTCTATGTGTTGATGTGGGTGTGGTATTGAAAAAGCACATTTGGGGCTGCTAAGGGTATTTGTTATGTGTACTTCATCTAGGAGGTCTTTGTGGTTTAGAAAGGTTACATTTAAGTTCCTCAGCATATGTGGGTTGATATGTCTGCTTTGAATTGTGTGTGATGGGTGCACCATGTGTACTACTGACAACCTTGTTAACATTAGGAGTACTTTTATGTGAGAGCTTTGCCTCCATTGACATTGTGTAAATGCATCTCTCACATATCATATCAGTTTGTTTGAGAATTAACTAGTTGTCAGTAAACATGAGGAAATTTCTACATTGCCTCAGGATGCCCATATCCACCAATCTGGTAACGGAGACAGTAGGAAAGTTCATATCCATGGCAACAGTCCCTTTTTATTGATTGATTGGTTATTGGTTCCCAGTGCTTACCAGCAATCAATCCCATGCCATCTGTTTGTCTTGTTTGTTCCCCACTGGGTGATAAATGTTTTAGCTCATTTGTTCCTCCAAGAGGAGAGCTGATCACTCAGATCTACATTGAGGCTTTGTTTTGTTGCCCATAGCATCTAAAGTAAAAACAGGATATAGGCTTGCACAGTAATTATCCACACCTACTTGTGTGACTCAGCCAAAGCTCTGCCTCCCTTGCAGACTCCTATCTGATGCTGGTCTATGCAGGTTTGCCTGGACATACACTCCACAAATAGTAATTCCCTCACTGAGGATGGAAGAGCTAACATAAGTCATTAAATTCCAACCATCTCTGCCCTGCTCCTTTACTGCCTGAACCATGAATCAATCTTACATCATCTGGTTTTCAGTCAGGGATCTATCCTTCTATGGCATGGAGCTGGGCAGAGATATATATTTTTGGTGAATATTGCATTTACAATATATCATGATGTATACCTCTGGTTACAGAGTTACTATCAAACAGCAGGCTTGCCAATGTCAGGATACAACAGCATTTTAATCACATAGGTAATTTTCATTTTGTACAAAATGGCATCTCAGTAGAAATGACATAAACACATCAGTCATCATGAACCCACTGGCTCTAGGCTAAAGCTGCAATGCGTTATGGTATACATGCAGTCTTAAAACAGCTATGCTGTTCATTAGTCTTAATGTGGCAATGGCTTTAGTACACATCGACATATTCACGATACATACTAACTCTAGCAGCTCTACTTTACTTTACTTACCGCTAAGCACTACAGCACTCCAGACATGCATGTTAGAGTATCTTTCAAGATGGAACCATGGCCAGCCATGGTTCATGCATTGTGTAGAAGTGTTCCAAGTACAGGGTGCAAGATTCATGAATGCTGTTTCTGCCCTGCTAAGGTAGCTCATATATCTAATTAGTAGGGTGAGCAGATAAATTACTGGCTTATCATGAAGAATCTATTGAAAGAGAAATGTACTGACTCTTTCGGTTGGTGGCAAACAGATTTTTAGAAGGAGGAGCCTATAGATGGACATAGACTGGGTTTCTCTTAAATCCAAAGGAAGCCAAAGAAATTTTTTTAGTGAAACAAAACTTTGCTACTTTATGCCAGGTTGTGTGGATGAATCTGCATACTTGGTTTAATGTTGTTTTAATTTTTCTGTGAACCTAGTATGTGAGTGTGTATGTGTGTGTGTGTGTGTGTGTGTGTGTGTGTGTGTGTGTGTGTGTGTGTGTGTGTGTGTGTGTGTGTGTGTCTGTGTGTTTGTGTAAATATCTGTCTATATCTATACAATCTATAATCTGTATATGCATATGTCAATCTTTATCTATATAATATGAATGCAACATGAGACACTATAAGTACATTTGTGCAAGTAAACTTAAGATAACAATATATGTTTGAATAGAACACTGTTGCAGTAGCATATAGCTATATGGAACATATCCTGACAGGGATATCAGATGTCCAGCTGTCCAACCAGTATGCAAAAGGATTTGCATACCTTCATTATACATTGTACCTCCATTAGAGCATGAGGGCACACTGCTATAAAGACGATGAAGAAGGGCTTAAATTCAGAGCTTTCTTACCTCTAAAGGGGAGGTTGTAGACAAAAGATATGTCATAGCCATATAAGTCAACATATGTCATGCCAGCATCAAGGGGACTGAGATGTCTGGGACCACACCCTGGCCATGAGTAAACAGCAGAGACGCAAACAAGAGAATGGAGGGAGGGTGCTAGTACTGCAACAGGGATCTATTTGAACATCTACTGTTATGATACGTTTACTTACACAGCTGTATTATGTAAATCGTTACATCACTGTTGCAGTAGCATGTAACTGTATGGAATGATTGCCAAAGCTTACTAACAAAGGGTGGAGGAAACAGGACCATAGTCCAGAAGCCCCTGTAGAATAGATCTAGCAATTCATGTTCGGGCTCTGGGAAGAAAAAGAGTCAGTTCTGCTGTGTTTAGTGATAGTGTGCACATAAGACCAAGTTACCACCTATAGAATAGCTCTAGAGTCCACCCCTTCCAAAAGGCCCCAGAAATAGCCAGAGCTCTAGTGGACAATGTCCTAATATTCTTGGGGGGGGTGTTCATTGGTGAGGATAACAAAACTGAATAGCTTGAGATAACCATCTAGATATGGTTTGTTTGGAAACTGATTGGCATTTTTTCTTACCTTCAAAGGAAATAAAAATCTTTTTTGACAGTCTGAAATCTTTTGACTTACTGAAATTGTATCTGATTTGTCTGTTGACATCCAGCCTGTGCAAGATTTTTTTTCTCCTCTGTTCTTAGGCAGGGGATGAAAAACAGGTATAAGAACAGACTGATGTAAAGTAAGTGCAGAAACTACTTTGGGCATAAATAAAGAGTTAATTAAAGAGTCACTCTTTCTTTATGAAGACCAAAAGGGGCTGAGCAGACACGAGGGCTTGCAGCTCAAATACCATTCTAGATGAAGTCAGAGCAATGGGTAAAGCTGGCTTTCAAGGAAGGAACTTAAGAGAATAACTAGCTGCAGGTTCAAGTGGAGGTAAGATTAGCTTCTCCAATACAAATTAAGATCCCAGGAAGGAGTCACCTGCTTTCTAGATATTCTAAGATGTAAGATCTCTTTCATTAATTGGGTAACTTGGAACAAATAAGAAAGGGGGATCTAATGGCAGACAAGTAGAATTAGAATAGAAATGTGTCATGATTGAAGAGCAAGACACACCAGAATTAAGTCATATAGACAGGTAGTGGAGTAACGGTGGTGCAGCGGTAGCATTGTCGCCTCACAGCCATAGGTTCTCCTGTTTGATTCTCGGCAAGAGCACCTTCTGTGTGGAATCTGCATGTCCTCTCCACGATCGAGTGGTATTCGAAAGACATGCATGAATGGGTGTGTCTTTCTTGAAGGTTGGGCATCAAGCTGGCACCTTGGCACCGTAAAAATCTACTGCCAATCATTAGTGGACCGGAGTTCTGCTGTGGTGACTCCTAACCGGGAAAAGCCAGAAAAAGAAGACAGGTAGTGGAGTACCACCAGAGCCACAGCCTGTGTTGGGTGCTGGTCTCTGCTGTGATAACAACTAGAAAATTCTCTTCCATTTAGCCAAATATGATTTTCTAGTAGTAGGTTTTCTAACATCCTTTAATACCTATCATACATCCTCTGTAAAGATGTGCCTAAATGGCACCAGGAACACATCATTCCAAGCAGTAAGGTGTAGGTTCAGCATGTTGGGGTGAATGACAGATTCTTTGTCCTGTGTGAGTAGGTCCACTCTGTGATGAAAATTTTGGTAAATGCCCCTAGCCAGGTGCATTAGAAGGGAGTTATCTACAGTATCTTTGGAGAGCCTGTCTTTATCTTTAATAAGACTCCAGTAATCAGGAGAAGGGAGGAAGCACAGAAGAACATTCCCATCCATGGGAAAGAAAATAAAACATCTGTTTTCTCAGCCTGATTGCAAGGAATCCTGGTACAGAAGTTCTGTAATTGTCTGTTGTTAATGGAGGCAAACAGATATACTTGTGTCCTGGAAGATCTCTGGGTATAACATTCAATCTGATGTTGTCAGACTTCATTCTGTCCACATGAATGGATTCAGATCTGATCCATCAGATCCATCTCTGCCGATGCTACAGCTCGCAGCCACCAGATCTCCCAAGCTTCTCCCTCACCCACAATGCACCCTGCCAAATACCTCAGATCTCATTTGCCACTTCTAGCTGAAGGATGTGGTGTACCAGTCTCTCTCAGGCCATATTAGATAAGCAATGTTTTTTGTTGATAATTCTTCTTTTAACTCATTCCCTCCAGAGCAGCTCAGAAAATGCTGCCTTGCTTACTTCCACCGTAGGAGCAACAGTGTAGCCTGAACACATTTTCATAGGTTCATAAGTTCATAGGTAGGTACTAGGTTATCTGCCCAAGGGCATTTATAAGCCTAGCCAGAATGTGTTGGCTTTTGCCTCCCTTTTAAATTAGTTTCCTGGGCCTCTGTCTAGCAGGGCCACTGAAGTAATCCCAGGGGTAAATTTACGACTTCCCATCAACTCGTCAAGATTTCTCTTGAAGAGAGTCAGTGAGGGGCTTTGCCTAACATAAATTGGGATTCTATTCCAGAGTGAGGGAAGTCTCTGGGAAAGGAATCTATCCCTACAACATGTCCTGTTTATTGTTGTGATGAGGTTTAATTCACTGGAGCATGTGGCTCTAAGAGATTTGGTTTTCTTGAGGTGGAGCATGTCCATTAATTCCGGGTTGGACATGGCCTTGAACGTCACACAGAGATCACCTCTGAGCAGGCGGTAAGCAACTGAGTAGAGCTGGAGTTTCTTTAGTCGAGCTGCATAGGGCATCTGTTTGAGGCCTATGATCCTCTTGGTGAGGTACTTCTGTGGTCTTTCCAGCTGTTGCAGGTGTCGAGTAAGGTACATTCCAAATGGGGCATTGTACTCTATTATGGGCCTAATGAGTGATGAGTAGAGGGGCACAATGACCTCTCTTCATCTAGATGTGAACCCTTTTGTGATTAGGTGGGCTACATAGAAGGATTTTCTAACCACTTTGGCAATGTGATTATCAAAACAGAGGTTGCTATCTACCTGGGTCTCCAGATCCCTAATTACATCTTCCGTACTTAGTGGATTACCACCTATGTAATAATTCATGGGCACTTTGTTTTTCCCAAAGGGGATGACTATGCATTTTTTGGCATTTAGCTTGAGGCCATGGTTTTGACACCAGGTATCTGTCTCCGTGAGACCCTTATGGAGGATGTCTGTGTCAGCCGGAGAGTCGATTGTGGCCCCCAGTTTGCAGTCATCTGCGAACTTGGTCAGCCATAATCGTCCCTGTGCTTGCCTGTACCTCAGAGAAGTATATACCAAACAGGAGGGGTCCCAGGACTGAGCCCTATAGGACGACATTTGTAACTGGTTTAGAGTCGGACATGGCACCCGCAACTCTGACCATGTGTGTTCTATCAGTGAGCCAGTTGGCAACCCATCTCGTGACATAGGGGTTAATGTTCAAGCTGGTGAGCTTATCTACGATGCCAGAGTGGGGAATGGTGTCGAAGGCCTTAGCGAGGTCCAGGTAGGCTGTCTGGACTACCTTTCCCTCATCTATGGCTTTGGTAACTGTTTCAAAGAAGTCAACTAGTTTTATGAGGCAGGATCTGCCTTTAACAAAGCCGAATTGGGTAGGGTCCAGTGTCTGGAGGTTCCCAATGTCTCTGTTTATGAGTTCCATGATGATGCGCTCCACAGCTTTGCAGACCAGGCTAGTCAGGCTTATGGGGCAATAGTTCCCAGGATCTGTTGTGGCACCACCTTTGTGGAGCGGGATGACTGTTGCTGTATGCCATTCTTTGGGTACATAGCCTGTGGTAAGGCTGAGTTTGAACGGTAAATTTAGGTAAGGATTTAGTTCATTTTGGAGCTAGTGTAAGACGCAGCCTTCCAGTCCCATTGATGCTGTGTATTTAGCTTTGGAGAGGGCTGTTTTCACCAGCATGTCTGTGATGTCTGGGGCTCTACATTCTTCTGGGATGGACACTGACCTTTTTGGGTGTGGGGGGGGGTAAAGTTTGCACTGAACCTGTCAGCCAGGATGTTGGCAATGTCAGTTGGTTCAGTGTATTTTTTGCCATTTTGCACTAGCTCAGAGCATATCTGAGAGTTGCCACCTAGATTTTTGATATAGCTAAAGAAGGCCTTGTGATTATCTTTAGAGTCTTTGGCAATTTTTCTTTCAAAACTGGCCTTGGATGATTTTATGAGGGATCATAGTTTCTTGCTAATATTGATCAGGGCTGCCTTTCCTTTTTGGGATTTTGCTCTATCATGTAATAGTTTCCTCCTTCTCTTGTATAGCTTATTTATGGCCAGGGACCACCAGACTGGTTTCTTCTTTTTGGAGGAGTGAGTCTTGGTTTTACTTGGGATGACTTGATCCATGCATTCCTGTAGGTGTTCACAGAATGCATTTGTAAAGGATTCTGCGGTTTGGGCAGCATTATCCTTTAGCAAGGGGGGCTTTGAAGCTTTCCACCTCGGTCTTGAGAAGTGTGAAGTTGGCTTTTGAAAAGTTTTTCACAGTGGTTTCCTTGGCTGGGGGTGGGATCAGGATGTGGATGTCCAGTGTGATTAGTTTATGGTCTGATCTTATCAACGGGGGGGGTTTACCTCTGGTGTGGAGCACTGAAACCCCATGTTGGTGATGATCAGGTCCAATATGTTGTCACCTCTTGTGGGTGTGGTGACCAGCTGTTCCAGGGTGTTTGAGTTTATAAACTCTAAGAAGCGTTGGGCAAAGGAGTTTGTACTTGAGTAGTTTTCCCAGTCAATGTTTGGGTAGTTGAAATCACCCAATATCATGGTGTTAGGTAGGACCTTCATATTTTCCAATATTTTCAGGAATGCTGAGTGGGGGTCCTGAGACAAGGTAGGTGATCTGTAGCAAGCTACGATCTGAAAAGCAGCTTTGCCCACTGTTAGTTGAACATGGATAGTCTCCGAGGCCTCGTGCTGTGCTACTAACCTGGAGGTGTGGGTATCCTTTATGAAAATGGATACACCCCCTTCTTTTGTATTTTGGTACGGATTTTGGGCCGAAAGGTATGGTATGAGTTGTAGCCTGGTAGTGCTGGGGTGCTCTCTGAAGCCTTGAACCAGGTTTCTGTTACTGCACAGATATCGATTTTTCTCCATGCTAAGGAGTGTCTCGAGTGCATGCATTTTGAGGTTTAGACTTCTGGCATTGAGTAGCATTACCTTCAGTTTTTGGTTACTTGTGTTGTTTATGGAGGTGGGTTTGTCTTTTGAGCCTTGCCTAAAAAAGGCACTATGGGGGTGGCAAGAGCCTTGGCCAGTATTCGAAAGCCTAAAGGCGACAGGTGCAAGCAATCTCTAGCAAAGCTGCATGGCTTGTCAAGCATGTCGTCCCAGGCTGACAGACACTAGTTCCTTTTTGAACGACACCAATAGCTTAGCCAATTGTTAAAACTGATCATTTTCTTTTGTACTGTGGCATCATTCTTGGTGAGGGCAAGATGCTACTCGGGGTCAGGGTCATTCCGGCCTGGGCTACATGCTCAGAGAGCTCCTCTATGTCTCTTTTCATGTAGTCCAGGGAAGTACGTCTCAGGTCATTCACACCAACATGTACAATGACAGAGTCATATTTGTACTTGTTTTGGAGTGAACTGAGTGCTTGTGTTATGTGGCAGATCCTGGCACCCAACAGGCAGCTTACAGTAACCTTCTCCTTGTTCAGTCTTGTGAGTGGAACATCAGTGTGCCTGACAGAGTCACCTATTACTAGTGTATTGAGTGTGTTGTTAAGCCTTAAGGGCTGTGGTTGCATGACACACTGACTTTGTGAAGTATGTGATACGTGGTTGTTGTTTGAGGATGGAGGTTGCTTGGATGTCTACTTTGCTGCTTAGGCAGATTTTTATTTAGAGCCTCTGAGTATGTTTTTGTGTATTTTTGTGTGTTGTTTGCTGGTGCAGATATGACTGGTGTATGTGAGACTGGTAGTGTGGTGCAAGTGTTTCTCTTCTCCTTTTAAATAACTGTTCCAGCCTTGGGTTGAGAGAGCCTGGCCTCCAGTTTGGCTGTATAGTTGCATCTCTCACATTTGTGTTTGTTGGAAGGAGGAGAGGGTTGTCTGTGTACATGAGGCAATTGTAACATTGCCTCAAGATTCCCAGATTCACCAGCTGGACTGGAGAGTACACCTGAGACTGCCCTTTGGACATGCCTGTACGGATAAATGAACTGATTTACTGATTTCCAGTAGGGGCGAATAGGGATCCTTGTACTACTGTAATTTGTAATACCATACAGAAAACAAATGCTCATAACTCATTAACCATGCATGTAAATGTGAAAGTTGTTCAGCAAACACTGACTTTTTCAACAGTGTAAATGTTGATAGTGCATATATAAGTCATTATTAAATATTTGCCAAGGAATGCTGATATTATGCATATTTTTTACCTGTTTGGTAAAACAAATCAGAATATCTTGGTGAATGTACCATGTAGACCCATACAATTTGTAATTAATTTGTATAAATGTCAGCTTTAAAATGATACCTTAACCATTACTGTGTGGTTCTCCTTTTCAGAGACATTCAGAGAAATATGATTAATATTATATTTCTTATAACTGATAAATAAACAAAGCATAATATCTCATCATCTGTAACAGACAGAGACTACATATCAGTGTACAAGTTGTGTGGCTCAATGTCAGCTTCAAAATGATGCATCATTTGTGTTGTCACCATGCTCCCTTGCAGAGATAAGTGTTTGCTGTACCTGTTTCTGCCTGTTTTGTGAAAAAAAAAAAAGAAAAAAAGAAAAAAATATCTCTTGTTTTTCCTGCTTTACTAGTTTAGTCCAGTTTCAGAGTTGCTGATTCCTGGGCTTTGGTTGTAAGTTCCTGTGTACTGTTTCCTTGCCTTATTTGGGGGAGAGGAAGTTACCTTGCTTACCAGTGGGAGTGGGAAGCATTGAGCTGCCTTTTGTCCAGTTTTGTGAGGTTTCAGCCAGTAACTAGTAGTTTATTGGTCGTTTTGGGCCAGTTTCTAGCATTTTCCAGCCCCCTGGTATAAAACACGGTAAACGCGTTTTTCAGCTTGTACCTACTCAGCACAGACTCCAAGTGGGCCAGCAGAGTAATCCAGGCTGCAGAGAGCTGAATAAGCGACTTTTCTTGATACTAAGTATATTTTTTGTTGCTTTCCACATCTGAATACCTAGCGACTGTATTTCGCCTGCCTTTCTGTTACATTGAAGCTGTTTTTACTGCATTTAACTTAATATTGCACTTGGAATCCTTGTTTGTTACTATTTGACTGTATTTGTAGCAAATTGTTCTGTGTAAGCTGTAGTAGCTGATTCATAGCATTTATAAGTGTTTGCTGTACCTGTTTCTGCCTGTTTTGTGAAAAAAAAAAAAAAAAAAAGAAAAAATATCTCTTGTTTTTCCTGCTTTACTAGTTTAGTCCAGTTTCAGCGTTGCTGATTCCTGGGCTTTGGTTGTAAGTTCCTGTGTACTGTTTCCTTGCCTTATTTGGGGGAGAGGAAGTTACCCTGCTTACCAGTGGGAGTGGGAGGCATTGAGCTGCCTTTTGTCCAGTTTTGTGAGGTTTCAGCCAGTAACTAGTAGTTTATTGGTCGTTTTGGGCCAGTTTCTAGCTTTTTCCAGCCCCCTGGTATAAAACGTGGTAAACGCTCGTTTTTCAGCTTGTACCTACTCAGCACAGACTCCACGTGGGCCAGCAGAGTAATCCAGGCTGCAGAGAGCTGAATAAGTGACTTTTCTTGATACTAAGTATATTTTTGTTGCTTTCCACATCTGAATACCTAGCGACTGTATTTCGCCTGCCTTTCTGTTACATTGAAGCTGTTTGTACTGCATTTAACTTAATATTGCACTTGGAATCCTTGTTTGTTACTATTTGACTGTATTTGTAGCAAATTGTTCTGTGTAAGCTGTAGTAGCTGATTCATAGCATTTATAAGTGTTTGCTGTACCTGTTTCTGCCTGTTTTGTGAAAAAAAAAAAAAAAAAAGAAAAAATATCTCTTGTTTTTCCTGCTTTACTAGTTTAGTCCAGTTTCAGAGTTGCTGATTCCTGGGCTTTGGTTGTAAGTTCCTGTGTACTGTTTCCTTGCCTTATTTGGGGGAGAGGAAGTTACCTTGCTTACCAGTGGGAGTGGGAAGCATTGAGCTGCCTTTTGTCCAGTTTTGTGAGGTTTCAGCCAGTAACTAGTAGTTTATTGGTCGTTTTGGGCCAGTTTCTAGCTTTTTCCAGCCCCCTGGTATAACACGCGGTAAACGCGCGTTAGCGTGATTTAGCGAGGAGCTGCCACTGTTGCACACTAGGGCAGCGCCGGTTAGGCAGGTTTAAACTCTTCGGGCTACCTAAAGTCCACTCTTCAAATTTTCCCTTAAAACTACCTTCCTCGAACTATACTACTGATCTAATCAGCATATCCTATAACTAAAAAGATCATCTCCACTTGACTCCAAGTAGACTATTCTCTAGCTGTTAAACCTAGCACTTGCTCCTACAGTACTTATTACCTTGATACGGCACTCTTGTCATAGATAGTACCCCAAAAAGGTAACCCCCCATTTCTCGGTCACCCACGTCCCCTGAATCTTTTTAAAGTTTTATCTATCCTTCTAGCATGTCGAGGGATCAGTTGCTAGTGTCCTCTCCTGCTCAGCTGGTGAACCTGGGAATACTGAGGCAATGTTACAATTGCCTCATGTACACAGACAACCCTCTCCTCCTCCCACAAAACACAAATACTTGTGAGAGATGCAACTATACGGCCAAACTGGAGGCTGAGCTCTCTCAGCACAGGACTGGCAAGACCAGTCAGGAGGAGAAGGTTACCACACACACTATAGACCCAGTCTCACATAGCACCATTACAACCTCAAATCATACACATAAACACACAAAGACATACTCGGAGGCTCTGATCAAAAATCTACCAAAACAGCAGAGGCCACCAAAGCAGACACCCAAACAACCACCACCTCAGAACACAACACCTGCAACACATAGACCTCACAGTCAGAGTGTCAAACAGTCACAGCCCTTAAGGCCAAACACAATGCCAGACACACTAGTCATTGGTGACTCCATAGTCAGACACACTGACGTCCCGCTCACCAGACTGAGTAAGGAGAAGGTCACAGTAAGCTGCCTGTCGGGCGCTAGAATCCGCCACATAACGCAAGCACTCAGGTCTCTCAACAGCAAGTACAAATATGACTCAGTCATTGTCCACGCTGGTGTAAACGACCTGAGACGTACCTCCTTGGACTACATGAAAAGAGACATTGAGAAGCTCTCTGATTATGTAGCCCAGGCAGGTATGACCCTGACCTTGAGCAGTATCCTACCTTCACCAAGAGTGATGCCACAATACAGAGATAAGATGATCAGCTTTAACAATTGGCTTAAACACTGGTGTCATTCAAAGGGGATCCAGTATCTGTCTGCCTGGGATGACATGCTGGACAAGCCACGCTGCTTCGCAAGGGACGGCTTGCACCTGTCACCCCTGGGATTCCGGATATTGGCAAAGGCTCTTGCCACCCCATAGTGCCTTTTTTAGGCAAGGCTCAAATTCTAAACCTACCACCCTAGAACACAAAAAAGGGAAAAAACTAAGGGTAATGCTGCTCAATGCCAGAAGTCTCAATCTCAAAATGCACGCACTCGAGGCCCTTCTCAGTATGGAGAACATCGATGTCTGTGCTGTGACAGAAACCTGGTTCAAGGCTCCTGAGAGCACCCCAGCTATCAGGTTTTACCTCATATCATGCGTTCCGGCCCCAAAATCCGGACAATACCAAGAAAGGAGGGGGGGTATCCATATTCATCAAGAACACCCACACCTCAAGACTGGTGGCAACGCACGATGCATCGGAGACCATCCAGGTGCAATTAACCATAGGCAAGACTGCTCTGCAAATTGTAGCATGTTACAGGCCACCCTCACAAACTCAGGAACCTCACATGGCCTTCCTGAAAACACTAGAGGGGATAAATGTATCACCAAACACCATCATACTAGGTGACTTCAATTACCCTAATATAGACTGGGAACACTACTCAAGCCCAAACACCCTAGCCCAAAAGTTCCTGGAATTCATAAACTCAAATGCCATGGAACAACTAGTCACCATCCCCACAAGAGGAGATAACATACTTGATCTCATCATCACGAACATGGGAGCACAATGTTCAACACCGGAAGTATACCCCTCACTGGTGAGATCAGATCACAAACTAATCTCGCTGGAGGTCCTCATCCCACCCCCACCTGAAATAAAAAGACCACAGTAAAGAACTTCTCAAAAGCCGACTTCACAGTTCTAAAGACTAGTGTGGTCTCCTTTAAGGCCCCGAGCCGGCGGAAAACAGTACTCAAGCCGCTGAATCACTTACAAACACCTTCTACCAGCACCTGCAGGACTGCATGGATAAGGCAATCCCAAACAAAACAAAGACTCTTAGTACCAAAGGCAAGCGTCCAGTCTGGTGGACCCCAGCCATAAACAAACTCTACAATAAAAGGAGGAAGCTACTACAAGATAGAGCAAAATCCTTAAAAGGTAAGACACCCTTGATCACTATAAGTAAAAACTAAGAGCTCTCATAAAATCATCCAAAGCAAATTTCGAGAGAAAAATAGCTAAAGACTCAAAAGACAATCATAAGGCCTTCTTTAGCTATGTTAGAAACCTCGGAGGAAACTCCCAGATATGCTCAGAACTAGTTCAAAATGATGTGAAGATTACTGATCCTACAGACATTGCCAACATACTGGCTGACAGGTTCAGTGCAAACTTCTCCCCTCCCCCCAAAAGGAGAGATATCTATACCAAACGATTGCAGCCCCCAAACATCTCCAGCCCAAGTGAGAACTGCTCTCTCCAAAGCAAAAAACACAGCATCCATGGGACCTGATGGTGTCCCCGGCTGTGTGCTCCACGAACTCAATGAGGAATTAAACCCACAGCTAGGACAGCTGTTTAATCTAAGTCTTTCCTCGGGATACGTACCCAGGGAGTGGCGCACTGCAACTGTGGTCCCACTTCACAAAGGCGGTGCCTCCACCGACCCTGGAAATTACCGGCCCATTAGCTTGACAAGCCTTATCTGCAAAGCCATAGAGAGGATCATAATGGACCTCATAAATAAAGACATAGGGAATTTGCAGACTTTGGATCCAACCCAGTTTGGCTTTGTCAAAGGCAGATCATGCCTTTTAAACTTGGTTGACTTCTTCGAAACAGTCACCAAAGCCATTGACGAGGGAAAGGCAGTCCATACAGCCTACCTCGATCTGGCTAAGGCCTTCGATACAATACCCCACTCGGGTATCATTGAAAAACTCATCAGCTTAAATGTTAACCCATACATCACAAGATGGGTTGCAAACTGGCTGAGTGACAGAACCCACAGGGTCAGAGTTGCTGGCGCCATGTCAGACTCAAAACCTGTCACAAGTGGTGTCCCACAGGGCTCAGTCCTGGGCCCACTCTTGTTTGGCATCTACTTTTCCAGTACAAGCAAACACAGGAGGGTTATGGCTGACAAAGTTTGCAGATGACTGCAAACTGGGCCATAGTAGAAAACACATCTGACACAGATATCCTTCAGAAGGGTCTCACAGAAACGGATAACTGGTGCCAGAGCCACGGCCTGAAGTTAAATGCCAAAAATGCATAGTCATACCCTTTGGGAAAAACAAGGTTACCCCTAGCTACCAAATAGGTGGCAATCCACTGAGCACAGAAGAAGTTATCAGGGACCTAGGGACCCAGGTTGATAGTAGTCTGTCATTCGACACCCATGTAGCTAAAGTAGTTAGGAAGACCTTCTACATTGCCCACCTTATCATGAAGGGATTCTCATCTAGATCAAGGGAGGTCATAGTCTCCCTTTACTCATCACTCATCAGACCAATGATTGAGTACAGTGCCCCATTCGGGATGTATCTGACCCGACACTTGCAGCAGCTGGAGAGGCCACAAAAGTTCCTCACCAAAAGGATAAAGGGTCTCAAAAATCTGTCCTATGCTGCCCGACTGAAAGAACTCCAGCTCTATTCAGTCGCTTACCGCTTGCTCAGAGGTGACCTTTGCCTAACATACAAGGCCATGTCAAACCCAGATTTGATGAATATGCTTCACCTCAAAAATCTAGATCCATCAGAGCCACAAGGGCGGGAGACTTAAACCTCGACACGGCTATTAATAGGACGTGCTGGAGGGATAGATTCATCACCCAAAGACTCCCTATGCTGTGGAACAAAATCCCGGTACATGTGAGGCAGAGCACCTCGCTGGCCTTGTTCAAGAGAAATCTTGACCAATGGATGGGAGATCGCAGATATACCCCAGGGATTACCTCAGTGTCACTGCTCGACAGAGGCACAGCAAAATAATGGGTATAGTTCCCCATACTAAAGGGGTGGCGTAAGCCACAAAACGATGGGCTAGGCTTGTAAATGCCCTCGGGCAGATAGCCTAGTATGAACCTATGAACCTATGAACCTATAATAGTGAGAAATATTGCAAATGTATAATTTTCATAATCCTACAAGACTAAACAAACTGTGATATCTCTACATGTGTACAGCATACAGACACAGTTCTTTTACCATGTTGTAAGGAGTAATGCTGTCTTCAAAATTAGGTATTACTTGTGACATTGACATGCTTTCTTGCAAAGTTATTTACAAAAATATGAAAACAATCCATTTCCATAACCTACTTCCTAAACAAACTTTGATATCTGTACATGTGTACAGCATACTAAGTTCATTTACCATGTTGTAACTATTAATACTGTCTTCAAAATGAGGTATCACTTGGCACAATTACATGCTCCCTATCAATCTTATTTATCAAAACATGAACAAATTTATAATTTCTATAACCTGAATTCTAAATAATCTGTGATATCTGCAAATGTGTACAGCATACAGACACAGTTCTTTTACCATGTTGTACATACTGATACTGTCTTCAAAATGAGGTATTACTTAGCACATTGACATATTTCCTTAGCTCAGTCATTCACTAAAATATGAAAACAAAATCATAATGTTCATAACCTTAGTCCTAAAAAACTGTGATCTCTGTACATGTGTACACCATACAGACACATATGTTCTTCATGTTTCACTGTTGCAGTCATCGCATTTGGGTTATCCCTGCCAGGGTAGCCCTCGGCCGGCCCGAATACCAGAGACTTAGTATTTCTGCATTGGTTGCTGTCGCTTGATGACTGATGTCAGGTTGTCAGTAGTATAAAGTAAGGCAGCCAACACCATTACATCAATCTTTCTTACCATGGAGCCCGAAGCAGAAGCAGTTTGCATAAGTGCCGGTTAGCCGCTACCTGAGTTTTCATCTACCAAATTGAAGTTGAAGTCTTCTAAAGCTAAGTACCCCATTGGGGATCCTTTTTTCTTGCACTAACTGATATCAGAAAATGTTAATAATTGTCTCGCCTGTGGAAAGCAAATATCACACCGAGACTTCCACTCTTACTGCGTCACTTGTTTAGGCCCAGACCATGACCCCCCCCCCCCATTGTCACTTCTGTGCTTTGTTCAACGCCAGAATTATCTGTCATCGGGCCTTTATTGTAGCCAGATATTTTTGTTTACAGTCCTTGAATTCCAATATGGCTTTGGTAAGCCATCCGACCACAGATCTTCTGAAGAAATGTAAAGATAAAGACAGAGACAGACCACACAGGTCCAAACACTTCCGTTAAGCTAGGTGTCAGTCCTCTAGTACTAAGTGAGGTGCTTTTGTAGCCCCTAATGCCCGCTTCAGTTGATTCACAGGCTGCTACCGAGACCCTTTTGGAGTCCGGTATGCCACAAAACTCTTCTTCGACTAAGGATCCTGTGGTCATCTCCACCTTGGATGGGTCTGGAGCCACTGAGCAGGCACTGGCTTCCGAGGAAGTCCTTCACACTACTGAATCTCAACACAAACTGATGTCTTCTTTCACTACTACCATTCTTTCAAAAACGACTGAGTTTCTAAGGTCCAGGGTTCATACCATACCCAAGAAACCGATGACCCACCCTCAGGCACCTGCTGCGTTGCCTCAGTCTCAAATGCTTAAGATGGCAGAAGACCTTATCATGCTGATCAGGGGAAGCCAAGCTACCCCCTCCAAAAGGAAAAGAGATCTGTCCCCTGTAGTTTTATCTGAATAAGAGTCAGATGAATCTGATGCATCTGACTATGAAGACATGCAACCCTTCTCCACCTAGGAGGATTCTTATGCAGAGGACTCCATTCCTTCAGCCTCTCCCCAGAGGATTTTTCCTTTGGGGAAACCCAGCATACTTTAAGGGAGCATTTCCAATGGGAGACTCAGGACTACCCTCAGTCTAAAAAGACACTCAGGGAATTCCTAGATCTTCCGCAACACAGACCCGTGGCCATCCCCCCAGTCCTGGATGTTGTGGAGGATGTTTTCCATGAATTCAGCTTGACTCCCTGATGCCCTACCTCCCATTCCCAGAAAATCAGACAGGTACTATAGAGTCCCTGACTCACACAAATATCTTTTTAAAAATCCAACAGCTGACCCTAAGGTCATTGCTCAAGGGCCAAAAGGGATTAAAGCAACCTCTGCTAAGAATCCCACCCCCTCAGACAGGGATTCCTGAGCATTGGACAGATGGGGTAAAAAAGTAAACATCTCAGCTACTCTAGCTATCAGGGCACTAACTTGTCAGTTTCATACGCTGACATTTCAGCAACATACCTTAGAACTCCTTAAACAAAAAATGTCTTCCTTTTCTGCTTGGGCAGAATCTAAAGATTTACAAGATTTAATGCATTCTGCAAGTCAAGTAACTAAACACACTTTGCACTGTGGTTTTGATGCCCTAGAAGCTTCTGCATGGCAGCAGTCACTGGTTCTGTCATTAGAAGACAGGCATGGCTTAAGGAACAACCCCTGCCAGATCATGTCAAATCTAAATTGTTGGATGCCCCCTTGCACAAAGATAACTTATTTGGCACTAAGGCAGAAAAAGTCTTAAAAACGATGGAAGAAAAAGCAAAATCTATGCAAGCTGTTAAGGATTTCTTACAGGTCCAGCCTCCTAGGTTCAGCAGGCATTGTCCTTCCAAGCACTGGTCCTTTCCTGCTCCAAGTAAACCTGCCCAGCCTAGGCCCCGAGGAAACAGACCCCCCAGACAGCAGCCCCAGGGAATGCAGAGATCTAAGCAGCAGACTACCTCCACTTCAAAACCAGGGAGTTCTAAGCCTCCCCTTATGGAAAGAACTCACAATGACTCACCAGCTCCTCCACCCCCCTTCACTTACCCCTGGGAGGAAAACTCTCCTTTCACTCAAGCACTTGGGTCACCATTACCAAGGACCACTGGGTTCTGAAAATGGTGTCTCAGGGATACAAATTTTCCTTTCATACCCTTCCAACCCCAAAAGGGTTCCCAGATCTACCACTAAATCAGTGGGCAGAGGCTTAAAATCAAGTCCTTTCCCTGCTCTCTATGAGGGCAGTAGAGCACATTCCTGCAGAACAGATAAGCCAAGGCTTCTACTCCAGACTTTTTCTGGTTCCCAGAAAAGATGGCACCTGGCACCCCATCCTTGATCTAGCCATTCTAAACACCTTCCTGGTGATCCCAATATTCAAAATGCTCACCCTCCAGCAGCTGCTACCCATGCTCTGCAAGGACACTTGGCTAGCCACCCTAGATCTAAAAGAGGCCTACCTCCACATTCCTATCAGGGATTCATGCAGGAAATATCTTTGCTTCAGGGCAGGATCTCACCACTTTCAGTTCTCTGCACTTCCCTTTGGCTTATCTACTGCTCCCAGAGTTTTCACAAAATGTCTGGCTCCAGCCATTACCTTTTGGCCATTGCCTTTTGCAGACAAAGGAATATTCAAATTTACCCATACTTAGACAACTGCCTTATTCAGGCAGACAGCCAGGAATAGCTGCTCAAGCACCTGGCCTTTCTAAAGACCCTACTAACCTCTCTAGGCTACACAGTCAATGAAAAGAAATCCAAACAGGTGCCCACCCAAAGGATTATCTTTCTGGGAGCAACTGGACACAGCATACCGGATGGCATACCTTACACCAGAGAAAAAAATTCCTGACAGCCTACTTCTCTCAACTAGCCACCAGGCCCTAGCTATCTGCAAGAAAAATCCTGCAAGCTCTGGGGTTTATGACATCTTGCTCACTACTCATTCCATATGCCAGACTGCATATGAGGAGACTTCAGTGGTACCTAAAGAGCCTTTGGTGTCAACACTCTCAAGATCTGGAAACTGTTCTACCTATAATTCCTTGCCTCAGAAAGGATTTTCTTTCATGGGCAACAGCATGCTCCCACAACAAGGGACTGCCCTTCTCCCCACCCCCTGCCACCCAGACCCTCACCACAGATGCATCAGACTATGCTTGGGGTGCACACCTGGATGGCAGGTGCATACAGGGCCAATGGATCCCACAGCAAATCCCTCTGCACATCATTCTTAAAGAGATGATAGCTGTGCATCATGCCTTGATAGCTTTCAAACCCCTTCTCTCTCTCCAGGGGTTCTACTGATCAAAACAGAAAACACCACTGTGATTTGGTACATCAACAAGCAGGGAGGGACTCATTCCTACCCTCTATGCAGGCTGGCCATGACCCTTTGGCTCACAGCCTCTTCCATGCAACTACACCTGTTAGCACAATACCTACCAGGCTCTCTCAACTCTCTGGCAGACCAATTAAGCAGACATCTTCTGGACCCACATGAGTGGCAACTTAACAGAAGTACCTTCACCCTAATAACTCAGAAATGGGGAATCCCGAAGGCCAACCTGTTTGCCTCCCACACCAACCATCAGCTCAGCAAATTCTGCACCAGGAAGCATCACTACATGGCTTGGAAAGTGGATGGCCTGTCCTTCCCCTGGGTCAAGCTATCATTTTATGCCTTTCCTCCCCAACCTCTCATCCCCAGGGTACTGCTCAAAATAAAGGAGGAAAAACCAAGGACCATTCTTATAGCTCCAGAATGGCCCTGACAACAATGGTACCCCTTGCTGCACAGCCTGTCCCCGCTGCCTCCATAGCATCTTCCTCAGATTCCAAACCTCCTGACCCAGAGAGAAGGGGAATTAATGCATCCCCAATTGCAGACACTCAATTTGGCAGCTTGGCTTATTCCCTAACCCAGATCCAATCTGCCATCCTCAGTGTAAAGGTTCTGGATGTTATCCGTGAGGCCATATGTCCTAGCACCAGAAAGTCTTATGCAGATAAATGGAAAAGGTTCTGCACCTGGATCCAGGCAAAGGGAGACAGTACGGCACAGCCCTCTATCCCTCTCATCCTAGATTACTTAGCTGACCTACTACACAGTGACCTCTTTTACTCCTCTATAAAAATTCATGCCTCTGGTATTTTTGCTCATTTTCCCACTGAGCAGCTCCTTTTCTCACACCCTTTGGTCAAACAGTTCCTTAGAGGGGCTAGCAACTTGAGGCTCCCTAGAAGGACGCCAACACCAGCTTGGGACCTTAACTTTGTCTTGGAAAACTCACCCTGCTCTCTTTTGAACCAGCTTCATCTGCAGAGTTAAAATTTCTCTCCTGGAAGACAGCATTCCTTTCTGGCCATCACTTCAGCCAGAAGAGTATCTGAGCTACAAGCCCTCATGGCTGTGGAACCCTTCATTATCTTCCATGCAGACAGGGTATCCCTCAGAACTAACCCATCCTTCATGCCCAAGGTGGTGTCCAGTGTGGCTCTCAACCAATCCACTCATTTGCCCACTTTCTTTCCTAATCCCCAGAACAAGGGGAGAAGGATTATTCACTCTCTAGATGTGCACAGACAGCTCAGATTCTATCTGGACAAGACTAAATCCTTCAGAAAGTCTGATCAATTGCTGGTTAGCTTTGCTGCAGAGGCAGAAGACAAAGTCATCTCCAAGCAAACCATCTCCAAATGGATAGCACACTGCACCCATTTCTGCTACAAACAGCATGGAAAGCCTCCACCCATTCCACCAGAGCAGCCTCCACCTCTGCAGCTTTCCTCAGAGGAGTCCCCACCAGGGACACCCTGGAGGCTGCTAGCTGGACATCGGTTCACACATTTACCAAGCATTACCACCTGCCTCTCTTCTTTAAATCCAGGGCAGGGTTTGCCTCTGCAGTCTTGAAGGGCATCCTAGCCAGCCCCTAGTTTCCTTGACTGCCTCCACCCATTTCCTCAGCTTTGGGAATCTACCCAAATGTGATGACTGCAACAGTGAAACACGAAGAACATAGTACAGTTGAGTACACTTGTCATAAATGTTGATGTGCGAGTGTATTCACTGTTGCAGTCCTGGATTCCCTCCCTCCATCTCCCTTTATTCTCTTTCTCCTTTTATTACCATTCTTCCTTGCTGTTCTCCTTTCCTTACAGGGGACATATTGGTATTCATTTTCCACTGGTTGGGTTCTTCCACCAGAACCTGGCCTCCTACCTTGGGGGCTCCTGACAGGTTAGGGCAAGAAAAACTGATGTAATGGTGTCGGCTGCCTTACTTTATACTACTGGTGACCTAACGTCAATCCTCAAGTGACAGCAACCAATGAAGAAATGCTAAGTCTCTGGTATTCAGGCCAGCCAATGGATAATTCTGGCATTGAACAAAGCACAGTAGTGACAACAGGGGGGTGTCATGGTCTGGGCCTAAACAAGTGACGCAGTAAGAGTGGAAGTCTCAGTGTGGTATTTGCTTTCCACAGGCGAGACAATTATTAATTTTTTTCTGATATCAGTTAGTGCAAGAAAAAAGGATCCCCAACGGGGTACTAAGCTTTAGAAGACTTCAACTTCAATTTGGTAGACGAAAACTCAGGTAGCGGCCAACCGGCACTCATGCCAACTGCTTCTGCTTCGGGCTCCACAGTAAAAAAGATTGATGTAATGGTGTTGGCTGCCTTACATTATACTACTGACAACCTGACATCAGTCCTCAAGTGACAGCAACCGACGCAGAAATACTAAGTCTCTGGTATTCAGGCCAGCCAAGGGCTACCCTGGCAGGGATAACCCAAATGTGATGACTTCAACAGTGAATACACTTGAACATCTACATTTATGGTAAGTGTACACAACTGTACTTTCTTTTACCATGTTGTACATACTGATACTGTCTTCAAAATGAGGTATTACTTCCAACTTCCCTAGCAAAGTTATTTGCCAAAATATGAACAAATGTAATAACTTTTATAACCTAAGTCATAAAAAAACTGTGATATTTGTACATGTGTACAGCCCATGGGCACAGTTATTTTACCATGTTGTAAGGACTAACACTGTCTTCAAAATGAGGCATTACTTAGCAAAATTACTTGCTCCCTAGCTAAGTCATTCATTAAAATATGACAAAAATATCATAATTTTTATAACCTTCATGGCCCTTCGGTAACATTTACTGGTATGTACATGCACCAAAATGAAACATTCACCCAAGCAATCAACTTCTGCGGTGGTGCAGCGGTAGCATTGTTGCCTCACAGCAAGAGGTTCTCCCATTTGATTCCCAGCTGTAGTGCGGGAGTGCCTTCTGTATGGAGTCTGTATGTCCTCCTCATGGTTGGGTGGGCATTCAAAAGACATGCGTAAATGGGCGTGCCTTCGTTGAAGGTTGAACGTCGAGCTGGCACCTCGGCACTCGTGAAAATCTACTGCCAATCAGGGGTGGCCCATGCTATCGGACTGCCAGACTGCAGCCCCCTCAACTTCAAACTACTGATAAAATAAAAAATAAAAAGTAAAAAAAATGTTAAATTTTGCAGACTCCGCGCAGGCGCACTGCTGCTGAAACAGTCTAGCGCATGGAGCATGCGCACAGCAGTCCTGATTGAGAATCATGGACAGGAGCGCTCCCACAAGTCTATGCAGTTTTAAACTGCATAGACTGCCTTGGAACACGCTGAGGAAACACGTTGGGGTCGGACTGCAACATCGGCAGTCAGGGGAAGGATCGGATTGAAGTTTGCTGCAGGGGAAGATCTCGCGACGGGCAGGGTAAGGATCTGGATTGGATTGGAGTTCGCAACGGGCAGGGTCAGATTTGCACAGGATTTCTGCTGCAGTCTCATTGGGATTTACTTACTGGATGTATGGTGGTTTTGCGGACAGGGATTTACTACAGGACCAGGGTTTTGGATTTACTACAGGACCAGGTAAGTGGAGTGTGTGCGTGTGTGTGTGTGTGTGTGTGTGTGTGTGTGTGTGTGTGTGTGTGTGTGTGTGTGTGTGTGTGTGTGTGTGTGTGTGTCTGTGAAAATGCCTCAGGTGGGATGTACTGGTGATTAGACTCATGGTGGTGTGGTAAGGAATACCTCAGGCATAAACACTGTACCTTGCATGCAGGTGTTAAAGACCTGAATTCCCTACCAACCACCATTTGTAAATAAATTGCAGATTTTTGCCTCATATTTGATCTGATCTATTCCTCATAATAGCTGTGGTTTTTAAATATTGCAATGCTTGAAATTTGATGGTGCAGTGGTAGCAATGATGCCTCACAGCTGTAGGTTCTTGGGTTTCATTCTTGGCTGGGGTGCCTTCTTTGTGGGGGGGTATCTGTATCTCCTCCCTGTGTTTGTGTCGGTTTGCTTTTGTGTCCTCCCATGTTACAAAGACATGTCTGCATTATTTCTTCCTGGGCCTCTGCTGAGAATTGTTTTTTTTTGTTCCAAGTCAGACTGTCCCGATTAACAAATGTTAAATAAAATTGACAGGCATTTAAATTTCAGACATCAGGTTTCTGAATGTTTAATGCCTTGCATATTTGATGGTGCAGTGGTAGTATTGTTGCCTCACAGCTATAGGTTTTCTGGTTTGATTCTTGGCTGGGGTGCCTTCTGTGTGGAGTCTGCATCTCCTCCCTGTGTTTGTGTGGATTTGCTCTGGTGTCCTGTCATTTTACAAAGACGTGTCTGCAGTATTAATCCCTGGGTCTCTGCTGAAAATTGTTTTTGTTCTGTCAGCAGTAAAACTGACAGGCATTTGAATTTCAGACTTCATGTTCTTCAGAATACATAGTAACACAACCTTTTTTTCTAGCAATTTTCTAAGTTTATAAGATGAATATTTGAAATGTGTCCCTATTTTTGGGACTGTATTCCCCCATTATTGGCTTCGTCCAGGTTTTTGTGCTAAGGTTGACAGCTATGGCAAGAACTGGATTCACTGAATATGTTTGAGGGCTGTATTCCCTCATTACTGGGTTTGTCCAGGTGTTTTGTACTAAGAGGTTGACAGCTATGGTGAGAACTGAATTCACTAAATGATAGCCATTTAAGTTTCAGTCTTCCTCTCTTTTACAAAGCAGCTGATTTCGTGTAGTGGTATGTTACTCTGACTGTTTTGCTCAGGGACCTTGGCAGTAAAATGTATGGTGGTAACACAGCATTTCATTCTAGCAACTTTCCAAGATTATACAAGCAATGTTTAATGTGTCCCTGGTTTTTGGGCTTTTGACCCCCCCCCCCCAATATATTTTGGCTTTTTCCAGTTTTCTTGTGCTGCGAAGTTGAGATGCAGTTGAGTATTGAGTAGATTTTACAAGGAGTTGAGAGCTGCAGGGGGACAGAAGTTTAGTGTTTTGCCTTGTTAATAGCACAACAGGTTGTGTACTTGCTTTTGATGCAGAAGGCTGTGGGTTCTACTCCCACAAGGGGTGGAAGCTGCCGTACTGAGAATGTTCTCCTTGGTGAAGATACTAACTATGAGTCTGTTATCAGTTTGCCATCCATTTCCTCTTGCAATATTATTACTAGCTTATCATTTTTTAATGTAATATAGGCAATTTATTCCTGAGGGGCAACAGACACTTTATTTTTCGATGAAACCATGAAATATAAAGGTGATTGTGAGCAGCAACCTCTTCATTAGTTACAGATTTCTTCAATGTGGAATTATTTAGATGACTTTTACTTCAGAGATTGTGCATATTTACTGATAATGGACGGTAGTATTGTGCATATTTACTGATAAAGGTGGACTGTAGAATTGTGCATATTTACTGATAATGGTGGACTGTAGAATTGTGCATATTTACTAATAATGGTGGACTGTAGAATTGTGCATATTTACTAATAATGGTAGACTGTGAAAGTCTGAGTAGACTTTTTTATGATAATGTTCTGAACTGGGCAGTTTTGCCATTATGGGTGCATGCGTTTTGTTTCATTGCTTACTGGAAAAATGTTCAAAACAAATTTAAAACACCCTCTAACAACTGTACTGTATTGTACAAGGAATATAATTTTAGTACAATGAGGAAGGTGTATCAAAGAGCACATGTATGTTTCATATGCAAGGGGCCTATGATTTGAAAACAGCCCAAAATTAATCTTTATCTGCCACTGGCAAAATGTATTTTCTTTGAATGTGGGTTTCAATGCTGTTTCAATGAATGTGAGTTTCAAGGGCAGAGAAGTTTTAATGCTAAGTTTTCATTGTGAGACTGCATTGCTTTGTTTAGCAGATGACTTAGTGTCTGTGCTGTAAAATACAAAATAAAACTTTCAAATGAAGTCCAACTCATCATAGAAGTAAAGCAGTATGCACATTAGTGTTTATGGTAAATGGAGTGAAATAGCCAAGTAATGGTTCATTGGAATGGCTGCAGAGGCTCCATTCAACCATGATTTTGTCAGGGGGGAAGGGCAGCAAACTCAAACAGGCCCAGCTGAACTATACCTCCCAACTGTCCAGATTTTCAAAGAATGAATAGATTTTTCTTATTATTTTTGGTTTGTTCTTCATAAAATTTGTAGTTTTCTGGCAAATCATTTAGGAATTAAGTCACTAAATAATGATACACTGAGTTTCAGACTTCATAACCTTCAGAAAAATGCATGTTAAAGCAAGAGCTGTTCTATCAACTGTCTCAATTTATACAAGAGCAATTTTTAGTACTGTTTATATGTGTCCCCAATATATTTGGCCTTGTTCAGATTTACTGCATTAACAGGTTGAGAGGTACATGCAAATAAATTGCTTTATAGAATTAGGCATAGCCAACCTCTCAACTGTCCCCAATTTTGGCTCAAAATGTTGCTCTTCCCCCTAATAATCCCTCCGCAAAATAGCAATTTTGGAAGAAAACATGGAGGGTTTACAGTTAAGAAATAACTGTAATAATCAAAGTTATAGATTACTTGAAATGCATGTAGATTCTTTTATTTTGTCAGCTGCTCAAGGTAGCAGTACTAATATTAAAGTGTCCCTTCTTTGACAGGTTCCCAGCTGTATTGTGTGTCTATTTTATATTTTTGCATCACATTTTTGGTCCATTTTTCATAAAATTGTGTTTTTTGGCAAATTAGTGACAAATCACTAAAGACTGAAGTTAGAAAATGACAGACATTTGAGTTTCAGATTTTATACCCTTCAGAAAATTCATACTAATGCAAGACCTATTCTATTATCTTTCTAAGTTTATTAGAGCAATATTTAAACATTTTCATTATATTTGGGCCTTTGTCCCACTTCTGTGTATGGCTTTGTCCAGATTTCTTGCTCTTGAGGTTGAGAGGTATGACAAATGTGTCAGGGCCATCACAGTCAGCCAGAGACATTTCAAATTGTGACATACTTGTTGCACCCCACTCCCCCATGTAGTGACTATGGATGTGTCCAAGCAAGGCAAGGAGTAGTTATGCAGTGTGTCCCCCCCATCCAAGGTAGACACAAGTACTACAGTGGCTTTTCATCTGTCCTTGATTTTGCAGAATGGTCTGGTTTCTGTCATATTTTTGTACTGTTGATTTATGCTTATTACTCAGATTTATGCTTATTACTCAAAGTGCCTGTTGCTCTGTGTTTAAGTAGCAATGCTTTAATGACCACAAGGTAAGCTTGTCTGAGATTATAAGATGCAAGTAAGCTTTAATAAGCATACTGTTAAAGAATTGCCAACATTGAAAGCCTTTCTGTTGTTGCCATGCAGAGAATACTTGACTAGATAATGTATAAGCCTTGGGTATTAAAGGACAGGATTCCATTATTTTAAAAAGTTCATTACACTTGTTGGAGACTTCCAGTCATCTCTACAGACTTTACCCGTAAACTAAACAGAATGCCAATCATGTGTGGTCCATAACCTGTACAGTAATCATTTAAGCAATGTATCTTGAGCTTGTTTCTTGTTTGCTTTTCATTTTTTACTTTGATCATGTTTTCCCCATGAAACAAGTTGTCAGGCAGTAGGTCTAGGTCTTTTTTGGATAAGAAACATTTTTACAAGTGGGGGCATCACAGAGATTTCTACTTTCAGCATGTTACTTGGTACTTTAATAAAGCTGAATATATTATAATTAGAACTGCAGTGCAAGGAGAAGTGGTTTGAGTTAAGTGCTTCTGGTTTTTCTTATACTTGATTTTGACTGGCATTCCAGTAATGTATTTAAAAAGTAATTTATTTTTTCATGCCTCACAACCTTTTGTTTCCATCTAGATATTAAGTAAGCTGTCATGCAGCCAATGCATTGAAATATTTTTATTCTTCTACACCTATTTTTGTCTTGATTGGACTTTCATAATGATGGTTTGCCACCCAGGACAGCGTATTTAATTAAAGTTAGTTTTTGTAGTTTTGAGCATAGCCCCTCCCCTTTCTAGTTGACCACACCCCTTCCCCTTGACCCCACCCATTCAGCTGTCTCCTGCAGCCCCCCCCTGTGATTTGAAGTCACCAGCCGCCACTGCTGCCAATCATTAGCGGACCGGAGTTCCGATGTGGTGACCCTTAACTGGGAAAAAGCCGAAAGACAAACAACAACCCAAGCAATCTCATTGCACCTGTAATGCAGTTTCTTGCCTAACACCATACTTGTATTTCTCATAAGTTACTTTGCAGGGAACATGGAAAACTGTCATTCTGTTACACCAAAAAAGGCATATATAGCTTTGCTGTCAGTGAACATTAATCAAAATAAATATCTTCAAGGAGGAGTATGCAATGCATTGGCATTGGACCCACCATGAAACACAAAGCTTCCCAGCTATAGCCGATGAGCAATGATTACGTCTATCTTGTTATCACATGAACACACTTTGTTAGATACCCTTTTCATCAGCCCAGCCACTATCTTGCCCTAAAAATATTATCTGTTCATTGACTACAATACAAATAAATCAAATTCCTTGGTAAAAAAGCAGCAGTGGTCACATTTTGTCATACAAACAAAAATGATTGAGTGAAGCACAAAAGCCTCAAGCTATAATTATCATAATATCAAAATAAAACAATTACTGTTCATGTTTATTCCCCAAAGGCTATCACCGACAGAATAACAATAATATTTAACAAATGTCAAATAAAATAAAATAAATAAAAATAATCTTTAAACACTATTGAATTATTCAATCATTATATCCACCAAGTGGGACATTTCTCCCTAATTATTTATTTATGTATTTGTATGTTAACCATGGTGTAGCACCTGCCCACAGACAGCTAGTTACTGGCCTCTTTTATGAAGGTAGACTCCCCTATCTTAACTTCTTGGGTCCTATCTGAAAGCCACCTGACTATCCAGTGGGTGACATAAGGGTTTATACCTAATTCCGTGAGTTTTCCTACAATGCACAAGTAGGGTATTATAGCAAATACCTTGGCCAGGTCAAGGTAAGCAGTATGCAATCTTTTGTCTTTGTCCATTGTTTTGGTGACCTTCTAAGTCCACCAGGTTGAATAAGCATGTTCTGCCCTTGACTAAACTAAACTGGGTTGGATTCAGTGTCTGAAGATTTTACATGTCATCGTTAACCATTTCCCTGGATTCGCATATGATACTAGTCAGACTTATAGTTCTGTAGTTACTGGCGTCAGTAGATGGCAACCCTAATCATGCTTCCACAATCCAAAAAGTGTAACACTTAAAAATCGACCTCTAACAGAATATGCAAAATGGATGGAAACTACACAAAAAGGGGAACATCTAGATTCTATATACAGGCGTAATACTGTAGTAAGGTTGTTACATTGAAGATTGTGTAAATAGTACAGTACACAAATAGCTGAGAAGCATTGGAAACATAAACAATAAAAATTTAGTAAAAATGAAGACGTACTGATCATGCAGAATCATCCAAGACCAACATTAAAAATGCAGAAGCTAAAAAAAAACGAATAAAAGAGACAAACATATCATAGTATGATAAGATATTACAATAGCTATATCTAGTAACTATGGTGTCCTTTGTACTAAGAGACAACAATATGTAAAATATCAAGACATGCAAGCAGAAAGCACAGCAATGCAGAATTAAGACAAAAAGACAGCCCCAATAGTACATAGAACAAAGGAGCAACAGGGCTAATAAAAAGAATTTGAAATCACAGTTAAGTATGCTATCATTACAGATAGCTCCATATGAACTACAGAAGAAGATATTTGGGGTGCGTTGCATTTGCTGATAACAGTACTCTTGACAAACATTGAAGACTGACGTAATACTGATTTAATGAAATTTAATTTAACTTTTCTTGACATTTTAGTCATAAGATTTCCTATGATATTTTAACATTTTATTCAACACCATAAATATATGGAGAATTTTAAAAAATGAATACTCATTTAACACTCATCCTTTATGGCAGCCAGCCATCTCTCCTTTGTTTTGAGCTCAACCCTGTTACTGTTATAGCAGTGCTGCATAGTTTATACTTTTTATCATTTGGGCATTAAACCCTTCTGCTCCTATATAGTTATCAACATTACCAAATCTCAAATAATCCAAAGGCATACCTTTCTCTACTATAAAATTAATTCCAGTTACAATACTTGCATCACTTATAAACATTGTGACAGCTGCAGTGAATCCTGAAGCATACTCTCTGGCACAAATGTTTATATAAAATGCTTTACGCTATCAGTTACCCACAATAAACCTAAAAATTAACTATACAAGTTTAAAAATATGCTCTTATTTGATCATAGATAATTTCAGCACTAAAATGTTAGCTAATCTTATGACTAAAATGTTGTCCTATGATGACATTATAAAAAATGTGTAAACAGCTCCCTCCAGCTCACTCCTAAAGTCTCTCAACCAATTTATAACACATTTTTCTTTTATACATCGCCCACCTTTAAACCCTGATCAACAAATCAGAAATCCAAACTGTCACTCTTAATTGTTAAACAAAGACATGTTCCTTTCAATACCATGTATAAATCTATTTAACCATTATCTCATATCCAAACATATATCTACTACAAATCTTCGTAATTGCACTGTGACAATATAAAAATGATGCACCATAATAAGCCTTAACATTGTCATTGCATAAACAGTAAAGATGCAGAGTGCACGGCATTAGGAGGAATTTCAAAACAGGTTTATAGGTCTACAGTTTATGTTTATTCACTGTTAAATATCTTTTCATGGAGAGATTGTCATGTAGTAACCAGTGGAATATTTTAAGGAAATACAGAATGGAATTTGCAAGACTTTGATCATTGATGACTATTGTCATGTGGAATGGACTGTGCGCTCATTATACATCCACAGCTGATTGGCTTTTGTGGTTTATGTTGCATTTGTAATCACATATTTACTAAAATTATTAATCAAACAACCCTCATGAACAGATGATATTAATATGTGGAATGGCATATACCCCCACACTGCTGAAATTGTAACAGTGCCTCCCGTCATATTTTAAAAGTGTTAGCTGCTGTACTGCATCGCCTGTAAAAGGTGCTGCTGAAAGTGTACTTTAAATATACTGTTAAAAAACTGCAATAAACAACTACAGTATAGTAAGAGCTTTTTCCGTGGTGACATTTTCATGTGAGTAACTGAGTGAAATAAAAAGAAACCTCCACAGTTTGCTGTATAAAAGCAATGTAAATTATATGTGTATAAAGTGGTTGTGATAATACGTAAGGGCCTGTGCCACTAATGAAATGGAAAACCTCTTTTTTGAAAAATGGACCAAACATATGTATGGTGTATACGAGGTGTATTTGTTACCTTGTACAGCAGGAAAGCTGGTCAAAAGTAGGGACAATTTCATGTTGCTCATACAAATTTTTGAACGTTGATAGAATAACAGGTTTCACACTAGGGGTTTATGGAAGTGTGGAAATTAAATCTCTGTCATTATTTTCTAACTACAGCCACTAATTAAAACCAGGTCATTAGTAAAAATGGACAAAGAGTATTCAGTATTGCTGTGAGAGAACAAAGCTGTAGCAAGGCACCATCTTACCTTATTCTGGATCAGAGGTGAAACGATCCATAGCAAAAGACTTCCAGTTTGGTATAGAAATACAGACAGATCTCCAGTCATGAAGTGATCAGCAGGATAAATAGAGGTATCCAGTAAATTCCGCAAAGCCAGAAAAAGAAAGGGAATTTTTACTGTTGGACCCCCTATTTATTTGCACAGAACAAAGGATTTTTAGGTCAGGGGGTGGAAGTGTTAAGCAAGCGGTGGCTTGGATTGCAAGACTGCCATTGGACGCCACCACTTACTTGATTAAAGGCATAGAAAATTGGCTTGCTATGGAGAGGAAAGTACAGAATGAATTGCAAGCCAATTTTCTTGGAAAACTCAAATATGAACACCATGTAACTTCATGCTGAAAATTAAGCTGACAAGGTAAGTGATAAAGTTCAGTTACATTTTAAACTTAATTTTCAGCAGTGGAGTTACAATCTGACTGCACAGTTATTTGCACTGGGAGAAGGCACTCGGGCATAATGACATGCAGTTACTATCGTCTCACAGTGCGCTCAGATGTAACTAGAGAGGCACCATGAGACGATAGTTGGGGTTAATGAGTTAAACATTTTTTTCTACATAATTTACCTTGTAACCATTCAGTGTTTACTGTTTGTGGTTTTCAATTTTCTTCTTTTCTGTATTCTCCCTTGCCCTTACAACTTTGCTGTATTTCTGACATGCCATCATTGGTATTGCCTTGCCTCCTCTTCTCCTCTACTGGACTTGAGGGCTGTAATCTTTTTGTCTGTTTTTCTTCAGTCTCTTTTTGTACTTGGTACTGTTAGATACTATCCTTAGTATCTCCCTGTTTCTTATGACTTGGTCACAGTTCTCACCATTGGTGGCATTCCTTCTCCTTTCTTCAGCCTGTTAAAAAAAAAGTTACTTACTATTTTCATTTTCTTATGTATTGAAATTTGAAGTATAGTTACTGTGGAAATATACTTACACCATGAGTGACAAATCTGCAGGATTTGAAAAATGTTCCAAATGTGGGCATGAGTTGCCTATCTTGGATCCACACTCCCTTTATGTGTACTGCCTGGATCCATTACACTTACAGGAAGATAGCCCAATTTGTCATGGATTCAATGCATGAGTCTTAACTGAAAGTAAAACTAAATTGATATTAAAATGTCTCCTTCTTTCCTCTTTTTGAGGAGCCAATATTCCAGTCTCCAAAGTCAAAGCCTTTCACCTCATCAAAATCTTCCTCAAACTCTTCATGAAAATGGAGTGCTAAACATCCAATCTCAATCCTGGATCAAAAAAAGATGAAACTTTTGGATCCAACTACTCCTTTGTATCCTACAGTTTCCAAAACAATTACTACGGTTCCTGCTCAATCCAAGTCAGATCAGACACAACCTTCAGATCACACATAACCTTTGGAGACTCTTTTTGTCCTTGTACTAGACCTTTTCCGTCAGTTGATCCAGTACCAGAGAAGCTTCCATCTCCTTTTTTGCACAGACAAGCATCTCCCTCCATTTATTCTGCTCATTCTTCTTGAAGTCTCACAGAAGAAGATGTGGAGAGAGTGGTGAGGAAGATTCTCTCTGCTCAGGGGCAGATTGATCTTCCCTCAGTGCCTGCCCCTCTGGGTCAGATGGTCTGACCTTCCACCACACCACCCCTGTAAGTTCCTCCTCTAACACCATCTGCTGTCTTAGAGTTTCAGGAACACAGTCATCTAGATCCATCAGTCTCAGATCTCAGGATCTCCGTATCTTCAGATCTGACATTTTTTTCTGAGACCTCCTATCTTTTTGGATCAGGAGAGTTCTTGGAGCTGAAATTTGCCTGCCGGGTCCGGAGTGCAGCATTCGAATCTGAAGTTTGTCAAGCCATCTCTGTTCCTTGGTGCCTTGTCACTGGACAGTTCGGCTCCATCTTCCTCCTCTGGGGTGGTACCATCGGAAAGAGAGGGTGATTCAGAAAACCAGTTTCTCAGATCAGAGCCTCTCTCTGGCTCCTTCAAGCTCTGCCTTCCCCCTGGAATCCTACCTATTTCACCATAATACCACAGCATCTGGAACCTCAACTACTCTCTCTACACAAGGATATCCTGTACTGAAACCTCAGGTTTCCTCTCATGGAATTTTGATTTCCTCTTCTGAGACTTCCCCAGAACATCCCACTGAAGACATACCCAGGAATAGGACATGGATTTCAACAAAGGTGAAGGGTCTCCATGGTTGCCTCCTGAAGATGTTTCCTTTGGAGACATACTAGCAATCCTGAAACAGAGAGGTGGTTGGACATCCTCCAACCCTATGCTGGAGGAATCTGTTCTACTAGAGGCTTTCAGTACAGGTCTGTCTACTTCTTGGGTAACTCTGCCTGTCAACGAGCTCATAGACATGATCTCTAAGTGGGCATGGAAGGAGCCTGACTCCATAGAGCCAATATCTTGGAGACAGGCTAGGATAATGGTGCCACCTGTGGACATACAGTTTTGAGGGAAAGGGATTCCAGTTGATACCATGGTCAATGTGGTGGCCACAAAGAAGAAACTAGCTGATGAGAGTTCCACTGTCCATTCCCCAACAGGAAGTCACCGACAATGGACAAACTGGGGAAGCATATCTTTGCTTCAGTGACCTTTGCATTATGATCGCTGAACTATCTGGCACATTTTGTTAGACTTCAGAGAGATTTGACCAAAGAGTTATCAAATACTGTCTCAGGAACTGTATCTGCAGAGGTTAAGGATTCGGTAACTTCTCTGTAGGCAACCCTACAGGCTATTTCCAATAGTTCCATGATGTTAATTTCTAACATAGCAGCAGAAACCTCAAGAACTGCAGGTTCAAGCATTTCCATGAGAATGCTTACCTGGATGCAATTATGTGACTTTGCGGAGCCATTCAAGTCCAATTTCATCAATGCTCCCTTTGATGGAACAACCCTTTTTGGCCCTAAATTGAAAGAAATGCTCTCCAGGTTTGAGAAAGATGGTAAGGCCTTGTCTGCCTTGGACCTACATTTTTTGTCCCCCCCAGAGATCCTTCTCCAGGAATCAATGGAGTGGCTGGAAAATGTGGTTCAAAAAATCCCAAGGTCTATTCCATGACACACATGGAGGAAGTGCCCCCAGAAGCAGAGGAGGAACTCCAATGGATGTTGTCACTCTTGTGGCAGAGGTGGCCTACAAAACCAGGGTTCATGAAAATCTTTCTTTGATAAACCCTACCAGCACTCCTGAATGGAGGCCTGACTGTCCACCTCTGGAGACAGTTGGGGGAAGATTGTCCCTGCACCAGAGATCCTGGCTAGAATTAACAAAAGATACTTGGGTGAGGAAGATTATATCCAGAGGTCATATAATACCATTTTCCCTTTCACCCCCAATTGCTAGGAAAATTACTGATGCTCCACCCAGTCAGACGGCTCAAGCAGAAATTCGGATTCAAAAGCTGCTAGAAAGAAGAGTCATCCAAGAAGACCCACCAGACCAAATAGGATCCAGAACTTACTCATGGATCTTTTTAGTGCCAAAAAAGATAGAGGACTTGGTACCAATTTTGGATCTCACAAATGGTCATGGTTCAGTCCATTTTCCACTTTCTGGGCAAGGATGACTGGATGTGCTCGATAGATCTCCAGGATGCCTATTATTACATAAAGATGAACAGGCAGTCCAGGAAGTACCTACACTTCCTTCTGGGAGCCAGTCATTACCAGTTCAGAGTACTGCCCTTTGGACTTACCATAGCCCCCGGGGTTTTTACCAAATACATGGCAGTAGTAGCGGCATGCCTCAGACTGCAGGGATTCTGGGTGTTTCCCCGCCTAGATAACTGGCTCATTATCACTCTGACCAGGCATCAACTCATACAGTCAAGTGATAAGGTTCTCCACACCTGTGCTAACCTAGGAATAACCATAAATTACAAAAATCCCAACTCCAACTAACTCAGACACTAGAATTTATTGGAGCACTGCTTAACACAAACACTGGCATTGCTTCCCTTCCACCTCACTGAGTTCTAACTATAAGGTCATGGGTCACGAAGGTTGTAGACAATACATCAATCTCAACCTGCACAGTCCTTAGAACTCTGGGCCTCATGGCTGCAGAGATAACCCTGGTTCTGTTGGCCAGGTTTTTGATGCAGGTCCTACAGTGGATGCTGGCTACCCAATAGTCAATTTTCCATCAGTCAATGTCATATCATATAAAAATTGTCAACACATGCAGAAGAGATTTTTATTGGTGGATCCAGTCCAATCAACTGCTCTATGACCATCCATTCATTCACCAACAGCCCAAGGCCATAGTGACCACAGATGTTTCCCAGATAGGGTGGGGGAGCATTACCTGGGGAAGACAGTGCAGGGTGCTTGGTCCCCTAAAGAGACCAATTTGCATATAAATGTTCTAGAGATGAGAGCAGTGCTCTTGGCATTGCGAGCATTGCAAGATGTTAATAGGTTCATAGGTTTATAAATAGATACTAGGCTATTGGCCCTAGGGCCTATAGAAGCCTAGCCAAAAAGGTACCCTGGCTTTTGCCACCAAAGAAAATTATTTTCCTGTGCCCCTGTCAAGCACAACCACAGAAGTGATCCCCAGGGTGAATTTCCTATTACCCATCCAATCATCAAGATTTTTCTTGAAAAGTGCTAATGAGGAGCTCTGTTTGACATAGATAGGTAGTCTGTTCCAGAGTATGGGAAGTCTCTGGGAAAGGAATCTATCCCTCCAGCATGTTCTGTTTATTGTGGTGACAAGGTTTAGGTCCCTAGAGCATGTAGCTCAGAGGGATTGTGATTTCTTTAAGTGGAACATGTCCAACAGCTCTGGGTTTGACATAGCTTTGTATGTTAGGCAGAGATCGCCTCTGAGTAGATGATATGCGACGGAGTAAAGCTGGAATTTTTTGAGATGGTCTGCATAAGGCATCTGTTTGAGGCCAATAATCCTCTTTGTGAGGTATTTTTGCGGCCTTCCCAGTTTTTATAGATGTCTTGTGAAGTACATACTAAAAGGGGTGTTGTACTCTATAATGGTTCTAATGAGTGATGAGTAGAAGGGAACAATGACCTCTTTTTTTCTGGATGAGAAACCTTTTGTGATGAGGTGTGCCATGTAGAAGGATTTCCTGACTGCTGTGGTGATGTTATTATCAAAGGAGAGACTACTGTCCTCCTGTGTCCCAAGGTCTCTTATCACACTTTCGGTGTTAAGTAGACTACCATCTATGTGGTAGTTCATGGGTACAGAGTTTTTACCAAAGGGGATGACAATGCACTTTTTGGCATTGAGCTTGAGACCATGGCTTTGACATCAGGCATCTGTCTCAGTGAGGCCCTTTTGTAGGATGTCCACATCGTTAGGAGTTTCGATTATGGCTCCTAGTTTGCAGTCATCTGCGAATTTAGTTACCCAAACACCTTCTGTGTTAGCCTGTACTTCAGAGAAGTAGATACCAAACAGGAGAGGACCCAGGACTGAACCCTGTGGTTCTCCACTTGTCTCTGGTCTGAAGTCTGCTACTTTCACAGTGTGGATTCTGTCAGTAAACCAGTTGGCAACCCATCTTGTGACATAGGGATTTATACCTAGTTTAGTGAGTTTATCTATAATTCCAGAGAGGGGGATGGTGTTGAATGCCTTGGGGAGATCTAGATAGGCTGTGTGAACCACCTTACCCTCATCTATGGCTTTGGTGACTACTTCAAAGAAGTCTATCAGGTTTAGGAGACATGATCTGCCTTTTACAAATCCGAACTGTGTGGGGTCCAGAGTTTGGAGATCTCCGATGTCTTTGTTTATGAGTTCCATGATGATACGTTCCATGGCCTTGCAGACAAGGCTCATCAGGCTAATGGGGTGGTAGTTCCCGAGATTTGTTGTAGCCCCCCCTTTGTGGAGTGGGATAACCGTCGCAGTGCCCCATTCAATGGGTACAAAGCCTGAGGTGAGGCTATGATTGAACATGGTACTTAGGTGGGGTGCCAGTTCATTCTGTAGTTCATGTAGAAGGCAGCCTGGGATGTTGTCAGGTCCCATGGATGCTGTGTTCTTGGCTTTGGAGAGTGAGGTTTTTACAGTGCAGCCATGATTACAGGAATTTTGCATTCTTCCGGTATAAAGATGGGCCCTTTAGGGGGTGAGAGGGGGGTAAAGTTAGCACTGAACCTGTCTGCCAGGATGTTGGAAATATCAGTTGATTCTGTATATTTAGTGTCATTGTGCTGTAACTCAGAGCAGATCCAAGTGTTGCCATTGAGATTCTTGACATAGCTATAGAATGCTTTGTGGCTGTCATTAGAATCAGTGGCGATTTTGTTTTCATATAACTAGATTTGGAGGATTTTATGAGGGATCTCAGCTTCTTACTGAGGCTGACCAGGGAGTTCCTCCAATCTTGGGATTTTACTCTTTTTTGCAACAGTTTCTTTCTTCTGTTGTAGAGTTTGTTTATGGCAGAAGACCACCAGATTGGCTTCCTTTTTTTGGAGGATAGCATCTTGGTTCTGTTAGGGATAGCACGATCCATGCAGTCTTGTAAGTGCTTATAAAGTGCATTTGTGTAGGATTCAGCAGTCATACCTCTATTGTCCATCTGCATAGGTGTCATGAAGTTTGCCACTTCTGTCTTAAGAAGCATGAAGTTGGCTTTGGAGAAATTTTTTACGGTTGTTTTCCTAATGGGGGGTGGGAGTGGGATGTGGATGTCTAGGATGATTAGCTTGTGGTCGGATCTGACCAACAAGGAGCTGACCTCTGGTGTGGAATACCGGTCACCCATGTTGGTGATGACCAGGTCTAGGATATTGCTGCCCCTGGGTGGGGTGTGGATAAGTTGATCCAGGGCGTTGGAATTGATGATTTCCAGAAAACATTGAGCAAAAGAGTTGGTAAATGAGTAGTTTTCCCAGTTAATGGTAGGGCAGTTGAAATCACCCATTATTAGAGTGTTGGATTGTACCTTAATATTTTCCAGTGTATCAAGAAAAGAGGAGTGGGAATCCTGGGGCATGGTGGGGGGTCTGTAGCAAGCTACAATCTGGATTGCGGTTTTGCCAAGAGTTAGTTGAACTTGGATAATCTTGGATGCATTATGCTGAGCAACTAGCTTGGATGTGTGGATATCCTTAATGAATATGGACATGCCTCCAAGTGTTTCGGTCTGGGTATGGTGGCCGAAAGGTGTAGTATGAGTTATAGCCTGATAATGCAGGGGTGCTCTCTGGAACTTTGAACCAGGTCTTTGTCACTGCACAGATGTCAATGTTCTCCATTTTAAGGAGTGCCTTGAGTGAGTGCATTTTGGCATTACTCTCAGATTTTGCTTGCTTGTACCTGTTATGGTGGTGAATTTGTCATTTGAACCTTGCCTAAAAAAGGCAATATAGGGGTGGCAAGAGCCTTTGCCAGTATCCAGAATCCCAAGGGCAACAGGTGCAGGCCATCTCTGGCAAAGCAGCGTGGTCTGTCAATCATGTCATTCCAGGCAGACAGATTCCCTTAGAATGACACCAGAAGCTTAGCCAATTGTTAAAGTCAATCATTTTGTCCTTGTACTGTGGTATCATTCTGGGTGATGGCATGATGCTACTCAGGGCTAGGGTCATACCTGCCTGGACTACAAGATTGGAGAGCTCTTCCAAGTCTCTTTTCATGTAGTCCAGGGAGGTATGTTTCAGGTCATTCACACCAACATGGACAATGACAGAGTCATATTTGTACTTGTTGTGGAGTGACCTAAGTGTGTGCATTATGTGGCGGATCCTGGCACCTGACAGGTAGCTGACAGTAACTTTTTCCTTGTTTAGCCTGGTGAGTGGAACATCAGTGTGCCTGACTATAAAGTCATCTATGACTAGAGTGTTGGGTACATTATGCCTTATGGGCTGTAGTTGAGTGGCACACTGAGTATGTGGGCTATGTGTCATTTGGGTTGTGTTGGGGGGTGGAGGTTGCTTGCATTTCTGCTTTGGAGGTCTTGGTTGTTTGGGCAGATTTTTACTGAGAGCCTCCGCAAATGTAGGTGTGTGTTTTGTGCTTGTGTGTGTGTGTGTGTGTGTGTGTGTGTGTGTGTGTGTGTGTGTGTGTGTGTGTGTGTGTTTTGGTGGTGTAGGTTTTGAGGGACTATGTGATGACTGTGGTGTGGTGCAAATGTTTACCTTCTCCTCTTGACTGTCTAGTCCAGTCTTTGTTGAAGAGAGCTTTGCTTCCAGTTTGGCTATATAAGTGCATCTCTCACAGTCGTAGTGTTGGGTGGTAGGAGGAGAGGGTTGTCTGTGTACATGAGGCAATTGCTGCATTGTCCCAAGATGCCCAGATTCATCAGGTAGACAGGAGAAAACACTGGGAGCTGACCTTTAGACATGCCTGAATAGGTGCTTATTTATTAAGTACTAAAAACTGTTTTGCTCTATACAAGTGAAGAACGTTGAGTGCTGTAGTAATTTGTAACTTATTTAGTGCTTACAATGAGTTCTGAACAAGTGCTGAGCTCAAAGAACCAGATTTGAGTGATAAAACTAAAAAGCTGGCTAGTTGCAAGGGAAAATTTGAAGAGCAGACTTTATGGTTCCAGGAATAGTTTAACCCTTGTTAAGTGGGGCGGGGGGCTCAGGAGCTCACAAACAATCCTGGACACAGCAAATCCATATCTGGACAAGACCTGCCACAGGAAAGGGGGGAAGCAAGCTTAGAATTTTTTTTTCAGTAAAAGTGGAAATGGAGAAAGCTGGAACAGAAGTTAATTCAAAGTTAAGAATCTGAGTGGGTTGGCCTTCACAAATGTTCTCTATTAGATTGAATGAACTAATGACACTAGACTGGGAGGAGTGTCATAGATCAAATATACAGTATGGGCAGGCAACTACAAAGCCACCAAGTATAAGTACACCACAGCACGAGGATGGGTGGGAAAAATTACAGTTCCTAGCTGTAGCCACTAAATTAAAGTTTTAAACAGATCAAGGAGCAATCAGACTCTAGAGAATGCTTTTAACTGTAAACAGACAATTATAGTAATGCACGCTATTACAGTTCTTAGCTGTAGAACACAGAAACCTCAAAAAATCAAAAATGCACAAAAAAGCTTAGATAGAGCACTCACAAACAGAAAATACAACCCTCAGTATGAAAAAACAGTTTACAGTTAAGTAATTCAGTAAACATGCAATTAGAGTAATGAAACAGTATATAGCAATGACAAATACATTAAAAAAGTATAAAACAGTACATAAATGCAGTGAAACAATAAAAAAAGTTTTATAACAGTGCAAAATGTAGTAGATCAACTGTATAGCACAATTATAAGCATTTCAGAAGTGCAGTTCAGTGAAATAAGTGTAAGAAATAACTTTTCCTGCTTTTGGAATCTTAAGGAATTTCCACTTAGTTTCAGTAATGAAATACAATCCACAGCCTGAGCAATACTAGCACAACCTTTTCAAGACACAGGGTTTATATACCAGTAAAAAAGAAAGAGTAAGATCAAATTACTACTCAGCCCCTGCTATTACCCAATCACTCATACTACAGAAGGTCAGAAGGCCTTGTTACTCTCAATAATAATGAAGACGATCAGCAGAGAATGACTGCCAGAAACACAGGAAACTCAAACAAAACTACCAGCCTAGACAACAGGCCTCTATCAAGATTATGCCACCTGAGCAGAACACAGAAACCTCACTTTAAAACCATAGAAAGAACACCCACAAAGGGAAAATACAAGTCTCGGTATGAAAAAGCAGTTTACAATTTAGTAATTAAATAAAAATGCAATTATAGTAATGCTCACTATTACAGTTCCTAGCTGTAGCCACTAAATGAAAGTTTTAAACAGATCAAGGAGCAAGCAGACTCTAGAGAATGCTTTTAACTGTAAACAGACAATTATAGTAATGCACACTATCACAGTTCCTAGCTGTAGAACACAGAAACCTCAAACAATCAAAAATGCAAGAAAAGCTTGGATAGAGCACTCACAAACAGAAAATACAACTCTCAGTATGAAAAAGCAGTTTACAGTTCAGTAATTCAGTAAACATGCAATTAGAGTAATGAAACAATATATAGCAATGAAAAATACAGTTAAAACAGTATAAAACTGTACATAAATGCAGTGAAACAATACAACTTTATAACAGTGCAAATTGCAGTAGATCAACTGTATAGCACAATTATAAGTGTTTCAGAAGTGCAGTTCAGTGAAATATCCTTGGATTATCTTTGGACTAATTATTTTGCGATATTTGTGGTTTGTGACAGTCTCCGGATCCGTTTGGGTTTTCATTTTTGTATTGGTTTTGAGCGGAGGTTGGCCGTTGCTTTTTTCTAGTTCAGTGAAATAAGTGTAAGAAATAACTTATCCTGCTCTTGGAATCTTAAGGAATTTCCACTTAGTTTCAGTAATGAAATACAGTCCACAGCCTGTGCAATACTTCCCTCTGGGATGATTGTGATTCAAATGCATAACATGTCAGTCATCTGGTACATCAACAAACAGGTGGGATCCAGATCTTACCCACTGTGTCAAGAAGCGCTCAGGGTCTGGCAGTGGATTATCTCTTCAGACTGCTTTCTTTTAGCGATGCACTTTCCAGGATGATCCAACGTGATTGCAGACAAACAGAGCAGGTGCATACTACTTCCACATGAGTGGTTCCTCAATGAGAAGGTGGTGGAGGAGATTTTCCATTGATGGGGCCAGCTACGATTTTTTTGCCTCTCCCCTAAACAACAAGTGCAGCAACTACTTTGCCCTAATCCCTCCATGGGGACGGTCACCAAGGCATGCTCTGCTTCATAATTGGCCTTCCCGTTTCCTTTATGCATTCTCACCAACCCCACTGATTCCCTAATTTCTGCAGAAAGCCAGGTTGAAGAGTACAATGATCCTCATTGCTCCCTATTAGCCTCTACAAATTTGGTTTCCCTTCCTATGGCCTCACTTGGTTCAACCAGTGGAACCTAGATCTGAGTCTGGACCTCCTGTCTCTCCCAATTGGGCATGTTACATCTGGATATATCAAACCTCAAGCTGACTGCTTCATTTCTGCAGTTCCCTTAGTAGCCAGACAACCTATGCTCTCATCACCTGTCCGACGTATATCTTCCCATAAACCCTTGATAAGGAAAACATATTCTAGCAAATGGAAAATGATTGCCATTTGGGCTCAGCAGCATAAACTTGACCCCTTTTTCAGCCTCTGTTTATCGCATCTTAGAGTTCCTTGCTCACCTTTTTCAAAACAGTGTTAGTACCTCAACCATTAGGGTACAGTTAGAAGGAATTTCAAATTACCATACAATATTGAATGGCACCCCCATATATTCTCACAAGTTGAGCAAGGCATTCTTAAAAGGGACACACCTTCTAAAGCCTCCTTTTAGAGAACCTACACCTCCATGGGACCTAAATTTAATGTTGCAGGCTATCACACAACCTCCCTTTGAACCAGCAGCTACATGTGACCTTAAATTTCTCTCATGGAAGACCATTTTCTTAGTAGCCATCACTTCTGCAAGAAGAATTTCTGAGATCCAAGCACTATCTTCTAAACCTCCTTACTTGTTTTTTCACAAAGATAGAGTGATATGTGCCAATTAATCCTTTCTTCCAAAGGTGGTGTCAGAATCCGACATAAATAATTCTATCAATTTGCCAGTAGTTTTTCCTAAATTTACCAATAAAGGAGAATATATCTTAAATTTACTGGATGTTCATAGACAGTTGTGTTTCTATCTGCATAGAACAGAAAAAAATCAGGAAAGTAGACCAACTATTTGTTTCCTTCTCTGGACCAAAATTGGGAAAATCAGTTTCTAAAATTGCCCTGTCAAAGTGGTTAACAAATTGCATCTCCTTTGTCTAAACATGCATTGAAAGCACATTCCACTAGATCTGTGGCTACGTCCACAGTTTTTCAATCTAGGATGTCTATGGATGACATTTGTGCAGCAGCAACTTGGGCTACTCCTCATACCTTTATCACTCTTTACAAACTGGATCTTGTCTCCAGAGGTAAAGCATCCTTTGATTCTATGGTGCTCAGGAATATCCTTCCTTGAGTCCACCCTGGATTCATGTAGGTAGGATGCTGTCCCATTCATGAGAATAGAATCAAGACTGACAACATCAGATAAAGAAGTTATGTACTCACCGTAATGTTCCATCTGTGTTGTCGATCTTCATTATTTCCTCCCATCCCCTCACCTACCCTTTCTATGATGTCTGGAGGAATGAGCAGTTACATGGTCTCTGAATACATACATTTACATGTTTATATGACTTTGGATATGACTTCCCATATTTCTATCCTTTTATACTATATAGCAACAAAAAAGATCTGAGATATCTGTCAGGGTGCATTGTGGCTAAGGGAGAAGCTCGAAAGATCTGGTGGCTGCGAGCTTTAGCATTGGCCAAGTTGGATTTGATGGATCAGATCCCAACCCATTCACGAGGAAAGAATGAAGACTGATAACACAGATGGAACATTATGGTGAGTACATAACTTCTTTTTCATTACAGTCTCTCCTGTATCTGCTCAGGTAGTCTGCAATGATGTTCTGAACTGATGGAGCATAACTCATCTGTAGAGAGAGAGAGAGAGAGAGATTGTGCTGAGTTGCCTACTTCCAGATAATCATGGGTAGCCTGCTCCAGGGGTAAGACCTGGTTCCCTCTGTTTGGTAGCATACCCCATCACTGTGGTGTTATCTATTATTGACAGCAGTGGTCCTGGAATTCACAGCTGATAGAAAGCTTTTAGTGCTTTGATCAGGATCATCATTTTTTGAGATTGATGTATTTTTGTCCCTGAAGTGGAAATTTATTTACCCTTCATTGACTGGGTTAATCATACTAGGCTAGCATCCTCTTTTCTTTGGAGACCCAAGGAGATATTTCTACTATTATTAGGGGAAGTTTTCACCAGAGTATTGGGGCATTTCCCCAACTCTTTTAAATAGGTGCCATGGGATTTTTTACATCCAGTTGAGCCACCACCAGTTCAAACAGACAGGAAGTCAGTTTAGCATATCATCATAAGAATGGCACAGTCAGGAGTGCAGCACCTCTCCCCCCTCATGCTCACCTGGAGTGGGAATAAAATCCACAACCTTCTTGTCTTCCAGTGACAAAGGTGAGTGTGCTACATGTGCCACTGGCACTGCTTCTCAAGTTCCCTAAACCTTGACCCCTTTAGAAACTGCACCCCAGAAAGTCTGAAGCATCTGAGGTGGTGGGCTGACTTGGATTAACAGGGGGAAGATGAGACCTGGATTTAATTAAATCTGATTTGACTAAAAAATGTGCACTTTATTCAGCTCCTTTTACTGTATTTATGTTTCTTCCTACTTTATTACTTTTTTTTGCTTTTGACACTTGTTTTTAAAAGTGTTAAATTGCATTTATTCTGCTGCATTTATTGCTGCTTGTTAGTAGCCTGATTAAATTGTAACTGTTATTCTAAGCTAATTAGTTTTAGTTTAAGCACTTGGAACTCAGGCCAGTTGTTTTACATTAAGAAAGTTTGTTGTCTACACTCTTGTGGCAGTAGAGGTAGCTTACATCCTTCTAAGCCTGATATTGCTGGTTGAAGGCTTAGTGTGTCTGTTATTTTAAATGTGTCTTAGTTCTGGTTTAAGTGATTGGGCTTCAGGCCAGTTATTTTACATTAAGAATGTGCATGGTCTACACTGGTGTGGGAGGAGAGGGTAGTCTCTTCCCTTCTGAGCTTGAACTTGCTGGCTTATTGTGCCTGCTTTTTTAACTGTTTTTTTTTAATTAAATTGTTGCATTTTGTTTCCTCTAGCATATGCTAGATTCATACCTGCTGAATCTAGTTCGTTTTGTATAACTTGAGCACTAAACCAGGCCATCTTTTGTTGGAGAGGGTTCCCCTGCACCCTAATGGCAGGAGTGTGCAGTTAAAACTCATCTGATTGAAGGTTGCTAGAACAGGGCTCAGTTTTGAGCTTTCTTATAAGTTCATTTGTTTGAATCATTTTGCTCTCATTCACTACATAAGCATCACGTTTGTCTGGTTTTGTGCTTGTTTCAGCAAAGCACAACAGAGTTTGGCAACCACCTGCTGCTCTGCTGTATATATCTGATCAATCCAAAGCATCTGCTGATCTCTAAAAAAAGTTAGGTAGAATTTTTCACTGTATATTGTACTTTGTACTGCATTTTTATCATATCGCTGCTTATTTGAACTACCTTTAATGAAATTGTTGCACTTTGTTTGCTGTAGCATAGACTAGATTCAGACCTGCTGAATCTAGTTCTTTTTGTATAACTTGACCACTAAACCAGGTCATCTTTTGTTGGAGAGTGTTCCCCTGCAGCCTAATCACATGAATGTTCAGTTAGAACTCCTCTGATTGAAGGTTGCTGAAACAGGTCTCAGCTTTGATGATTTTTATTGGTTAATTTGTTTAAATCAGTTTGCTCTCATTTGTTATAGAAGCACAATTTTTAAGCATGAGTTTGTTTTAGCAATGCTCCACAGATTTTGGTGACTAGCTACTGCTCTGCTTGCTGTATGTATCTGATCATTCCAAGGCATCTAGTGATCCCTCCAAAACTTAAGTAGAAGTTTTCACTGTATATTGCACTTTTGAACTGCATTTTTACCTTATCATTGCTTATTTGAACTGGGTTTTTTTAAGTATTTGCACTTTGTTTGCTGTTGCATGGACTAGATTCAGACCCACTGAATCCAGTTATGTTAGTATAACTTGAGCACTAAATTAGGCCACCTTTTGATTAAGAGGGTTCACCTGGACCCTAGTGGCAGGAGTGTGCAGTTAGAACTTATTTGATTGAAGGTTGTTGGAACAGGGGTCAGTTTTGAGCTGTTTTATTATTTAATTTGCTTAAATCAGTTTGCTCTGGTTTGCTATATAAGCACAGCATCTGTACAGGTTTGTGCTTCTTTTAGCAAAGCTCCACAGAGTTTGGCGACCAGCTACTTCACAACTGCATTTGTCTGCTCATTCCAAGGCATCTGCTGATCTCTGTAAACCATTTTTGAACTGCAATGTTACCATATCACTGATTATTTAAACAGTTCTTTTTTCTGAAATTGTTGCACTTTGTTTGCTGTAGCATAGACTTGATTCAGACCTGCTGAATCTAATTCTGTTTGTATAACATGAGTACTAAACCAGCGCATCTTTTGCTGAATAGGGTTTCCCTGCACCCTAGTGGTAGGAGTGTGTAGATAAAACTCCCCTGATTAAAGGTTGCTGGAACAACGCTCAGTTTTGAGCTTTTTTATCTCTTAATTTGTTTAAATCAGTTTGCTGTCATTTGCTACATAAGCACCACATGTTGCACTGGTTTGTGCTGATTTTAGCAAAGCTCCACAGAGTTGGTGACCACCTACTGCTCTGCTGTATTTTCTGATCAATCCAAGGCATCTGCTGACCTATGCAAAACTTTTTTGATCTGCATTTTTACCATGCCACTACTTATTTGAATTTTTTTCTGAAATTGTTACACTTTGATGTAGCACAGACTTGATTAAGACCTGCTGAATGTATTCCTCTTTGTATAACTTGACAACTAAACCAGGCTATCTTTTGTTGGAGAGCATTCACCTGCACCCTAATGGCAGAGTGTGCAGTTAGAACTCATCTGATTGAAAGTTGCTGGAATAAGGCTTAGATTTGAGTTTTTTATTGGTTAATTTGCTTAAATCAGTTTGGAATCATTTGCTGATTAAGTATCACATTTGTGCAGGTTTGCACTTGTTTTAGCTATGCTCCAGACAGTTTGGCAACCAGCTACTGCTCTTCTGTATTTATCTGATAAATCAAAGGCATCTGCTAATCTGTGCAAAATTTCAGTAGAATTTTTCACTGTATATTGCACTTTTGAACTGTATTTTTTCCATATCACACCCTATTCGAACTGTTTTTTTTTTCTGAAATTGTTACACTTTGTTTGTTGTAGCATAGACCTGATTCAGACCTGCTGAATCTAGTTCTGTTTGTATAACTTGAGCACTAAACCAGGCCTCCTTTTGTTGGAGAGAGTGCCCCTGCACCCCAGTGGCATGGAGTGTGCAGTTGGAACTCATCTGATTGAAGGGTGCTGGGATAGTGCTCAATTTTTAGTTTTTGTGTTGGTTAACTTGCTTAAATCAGTTTGCTCTCATTTGCTCCATAAGCAACGTGTTTGCACAGGTTTGCGCTTGTTCTAGCAAACTCCATAGAGTATGGCAACCAGCTACTAGACTGCTTTATTTATCTGATCAATCCAAGGCATCTGCTGTTCTCTTCAAAATGTAAGTAGAATTTTTCACAGTATGTTGCACTTTTGAACTGCATTTTTACCATATCACTGTATATTTGAACAGTTTCTTTTCTGAAATTATTGCACTTTGCTATACCATGGACTAGATTTAGACCTGCTGAATCTGGTTCTGTTTGCAAAACCTGAACATTAAACTAGGCCATCTCTTATTGGAGAGTGTTCTGCTACACCCTAGTGGGCAGGGGTGTGCAATTAGAACTCATCTGATTGAAAGTTTCCGGAACAGGGCTCAGTTTTGAGTTTTTTCTGGTTAATTTGTTTAAATCAGTTTGTTCTGATTTGCTACATAAGCACCACATTTGCATGGGTTTGTGCTTGTTTTAACAAAGCTCCACAGAGTTTGGTGACCAGCTACTGCTCTGCTGTATTTATGTGATCAATACAAGGCATCTGCTGACATCTGTAAAATTTTTTGATCTGCATTTTTACCATATCACTGCTTATTTGAATTTTTTCTGCTGAAATTGTTGCACTTTGTTTCTTGTAGCACAAACTAGATTCAGACCTGCTGAATCTATTTCTCTTTGTATAACCTGAGCACTAAACCAGGACATCTTTTGTTGGAGAGGGTTTTTTTGCAACCTAGTAGGAGGAGTGGGCTGTTAGAACTCCTCTAATTGAAGGCTGCTGGGACAGGGCTTAGTTTTGACCTTTTTTTATTGGTTAATTTGTTTAAATCAGGTAGCTCTTGTTTGCTCCATAAGCACCACGTTTGCATAGGTTTGTACTTGTTTTTGCAAAGCTCCACAGAGTTTGGTAACCAACTACTTCTCTGCTGCAGTTATCTGATCAATCGAAGGCATCTGCTGATCTCTTCAAAACTTAAGTAGAATTTTTCACAGTATATTGCACTTTTGAACTGCACGTTTACCTTATCACTGCATATTTGAACTGTTTTTTTTTTTTAATTGTTGTACTCTGCTGTAGCTTAGACTAGATTCAGACCTGCTGAATCTGGTTTTCTTTGTATAACTCGAGTGCTAAACTAGGCCATCTTTTGTTGGAGTAGGTTCACCTGCACCCTAGTGGCAGGAATATGCAGTTAGAACACATGTGACTGAAGGGTGCTGGAAAAGGGCTCAGTTTGGGGCTTTTTTATTGACTAATTTATTTAAATCAGTTTGCTCTCATTTGCTACATAAGTACCGCATTTCTGTGGGTTGTGCTTATTTTAGTAAATCTCCACAAAGTTTGGTGATCAGCTCCTGCTCTGCTGTATTTATCTGATCAATCCAAGGCATCTGCTGACCTCTGCAAAACGTTTTTGATCTGCATTTTTACCATATCACTGCTTATTTGAACTTTTTTTCTGAAATTGTTACACGTTGCTGTACCACAGATTAGATTCAGACCTGCTGAAACTATTTCTGTTCGTATAACTCGAAGACTAAACCAGGCCATCTTTTGTGGGAGAGGGTTCACCCACACCGTATTGGCAGGAGTGTGCAGTCAGAACTCATCTGATTAAAGATTGATGGAATAGGGCTCAGTTTTGAGTTTTTTTAATAGTTAATTTGTTTAAATCAGTTTGCAATCATTTGTTGAATAAGTACCATATTTGTGCAGGTTTGTGCTTGCTTTAGCAATCCTCTGCAGAGTTTGGTGATCTGCTACTGCTCTGCTGTATTTATCTGATCAATCCAAGGTATCTGCTAATCTGTGCAAGACTTAAGTATTTTTCACTATATATTGCACTTTTGAACTGCATTTTACTATATCACTGCATATTTGAACCTTTTTTTTTAATTGTTGCACTTTGTTTGCTGTAGTATAGACTAGATTCAGACCTGCTGAATCTGGTTTCTTCATGTATAATTTGAGCATTAAACTTGCCATCTTTTGCTGGAGAGGTTTCACTTGCACTCTAGCGGCAGGAGTGTGCACTTAGAACTCATCTTTTTGAAGGTTGCTGGAATAGGGCTTAAGTTTGAGCTCTTTTATTGGTTAATTTGTTTAAATCAGTTTGGAATCATTTGCTGTACAAGCACCACATTTATGCAGGTTTGTGCTTGTTTTAGCAATATTCCACAGAGTTTGGCAACCAGCTACTGCTCTCCTGTATTTATCTTATCAGTCCAAGACATCAGCTGATCTCTGCAAAACTTTTTGAACTACATTTTTACCATGTCACTGCTTATTTCAACAGTTATTTTCTGAAATTGTTGCACTTTGTTTGCTGTAGCATAGACTAGATTCAGACCTGATGAATCTAAATCTGTTTGTATAACATGAGAAGTAAATCAGGCCATCATTTGGTGGAGAGGGTTCCCCTGCACCCTAGTGGCAGGAGTGTGGAGTTAGAACTCCTCTGATTAAAATTTGCTGGAACAGGGCTCCGTTTTGAACTTTTTTATTGGTTAATTTGTTTAAATCAGTTTGTTCTCATTTGCTGTATAAACACCACATTTGTGCAGGTTTGTGTTTGTTTTAGCAAGGCTCCCAAGAGTTTGGTGACCAACTACTGCTCTGGTGTATTTATCTGATTAATCCCGGGCATCTAGTGATCTCTGCAAAACCTAAGTAGAATTTTTCACTTTATATTGCAGTTTTGAACAGCAGTTTACCATATCGCTGCTTATTTGAACTGCTTTCTTCCTGAAATTGTTGCACTTTGTGTGCTGTGGCAAAGACCTAATTTAGACCTGCTGAATCTAGTTATGTTTGTATAACTTCAGCACTAAACCAGGCCAGCTTTTGTTGGAAAGGGCTCCCATGCAAACTAGTGGCAGGAGTGTGCAGTTAGAACTCATTTGATTGAAGGGTGCTGGGACAGGGCTTAGTTTTGACCTTTTTTATTGGTTCGTTTGTTTAAATCAGGTATCTCTTATTTGCTCCACAACCACAGCATTTGCATGGGTTTGTGCTTGTTTTAGCAAAACTTCACAGAGTTTGGTGACCAAATACTTCTCTGCTGTATTTATCGGTTCAATCGAAGGCATTTGCTGATCTCTTCAAAACTTCAACAGAATTTTTCACAGTATATTGCACTTTGAATTGCACTTTTACTAGCTACAAAAACAAAATCACCACTCATTCTAAGGGCAAACACAAAGCATTCTATAGCTATGTCAATAATCTCAATGGCAACACCCAGATCTTCTCTGAGTTACAGCACAATGGCATGAAAATTACAGAATCAACTGATATTTCCAACGTCCTGGCAGATAGGTTCGGTGCTAACTTTATCCCCCTGTCACCCCCTAAGGGGCCCATATCTATAAAGGAAGTATGCAGAGTCCCTGTAATCACATCTATGCAGGTAAAAGCTGCACTCTCTAAAATCAAGAACACAGCATCCATGGACCGGACAACATCCCAAACTGCGTTTTACATGAACTTCAGAATGAATGGGCTCCCCACCTAAGCACCATGTTCAGTCATAGTCTCATGTCAGGCTTTTTGCACACTGAATGGCACACAGCAACAGTTATCCCACTCGGCAAAGGGGGAGCCACCACTGATCCTGTGAACTATAGCCCTATTAGCCTGACAAGCCTGGTCTGCAAGGCCATGGAATGTATCATCATGGAACTCATAAACAGAGACATTAGTAACCTCCAAACTCTGGACCCCACCCAGATCACGTTTGTGAAAGGCAGATCATGCCTTCTGAACCTGATCGACTTCTTTGAGGCAGACACCAAAGCCGTATATGAGGGTAAGGTGGTTCACACAGCCTATCTTGACCTCCGCAAGGCTTTCGACACCATCCCCCATTCTGGAATTATAGCTAAACTCAGTAAACTAGGTATAAATCCCTACATCACAAGATGGGTTGCCAACTGGCTCACTGACTGAACACACACTGTAAAAGTTGCAGACTCCAAATCTGGCTTCAAACCAATGACAAGTGGAGTACCACAGGGTTCAGTCCTGGGACCTCTCCTGTTTGGTATCTACTTCTTTAAAGTACAGGCTAACACAGAAGGCCTCTGGCTAATGAAGTTAGCAGATGACTGCAAAATAGGAGCCATAGTCGTGTCCTCAAATGATGTGGACATCCTACAGAAGGGCCTGACTGAGACAGATGCCTGGTGTCAGAGGCATGGCCTCAAGCTCAATGCCAAAAAGTGCATTGTCACCCCCTTTGGTAAAAACTCTGTACCCATGAACTACCACAGAAACGCAGTCTACTTAATGCCAAATGTGTGATAAGAGACCTTGGGACCCAGGTGGACAGTAGTCTCTCCTTTGATGATCACATCGCCACAGTAGTTAGGAAATCCTTCTATGTGGCACACCTCATCACAAAAGGGTTCTCATCAAGGAAAAAAGAGGTCATTGTTCCTCTCTACTCGGCACTCATTAGACCCATTATAGAGAACAATGCCCCTTTTGGAATGTAAGTCACAAGACATCTGCAGCAGCTGGAAAGGCCACAGAAGTACCTCACAAAGAGGATTACTGGCCTCAAACAGATGCCCTACACTGACTGACTCAAAAAACTCCAGCTTTACTCTGTAGCATATCTTCTACTCTGAGGAGATCTCTGCCTAACATATAAAGCTATGTTAAACCCAGAGCTGTTGGACATGCTACACCCAAAGAAATCCCAATCCCTCTGAGCTACATGGTCTAGGGACCTAAACATTGCCACCGCAATAAACAGGACATGCTGGAGGAATAGATTCCTGTCCCAGAAACTTTCTATACTCTGGAACAAGCTACCCATCTATGTCAAGCAAAGTTCCTCATTAGCACTCTTCAAGAAAAATCTTGATGAATGGATGGGAAATAGGAAATACACCTGGGGAACACTTCTGTGGCTCTGCTCAACAGGTGCAAAGGAAATTAACTTTCTTGGGTGGTGTAAGCCATTTAACATTGTTGGCTAGGCTTACTTAGGCCCTTGGGCCGATAGCCTCGTACCTACCTATGAACCTATGAACCTATATCACTGGATATTTGAACTGGGTTTTTTTTTTTAATTGTTACACTTTGTTTGCTATAGCTTAGATTAGATTCAGACCCACTGACTCTGCTTTTCTTTGTATAACTTGAGCACTAAACTAGGCCATCTTTTGTAAGAGAGGGTTTACCTGCCGGAGTATGTAGTTAGAATACATGTGATTGAAGGGTGCTGGAAAAGGGCTCAATTTATACCTTTTTTATTGGTTAATTTCTTTAAATCAGCATGCTCTCATTTGCTACATAAGCACCACATTTCTGTGGGTTGTGCTTATTTTAGCAAAGCTCCACAAAGTTTGGTGATCAGCTACTACTCTGCTGTATTTATCTGATCAATTCAAGGCATCTGCTGACCTCTGCAAAACTTTTTTGATCTTCATTTTTACAATATCACTGCTTATTTAAACTTTGTTTTCTGAAATTGCTACACTTTGCTGTAACACAAACTAGATTCATACCTGCTGAATCTATTCCTATTCGTATAAATTGAGGACTAAACCAGGCCATCTTTTGTTGGAGAGGGATTGCCTACACCATATTGGCAGGAGTGTGCAGTCAGAACTCATCTGATTGAAGATTGCTGGAATAGGGCTCAGTTTTGAGCTTTTTTAATAGTTAAAATTTTAAATGAGTTTGCAATAATTTGCTGAATAACTACCACATTTGAGCAGGTTTGTGCTTGCTACAGCAATCCTCTGCAGAGTTTGGCGACCTGCTACTGCTCTGCTGTATTTATCTGATCAATCCAAGGCATCGGCTGATCTCTGCAAAACTTTTTTGAACTGTATTTTTACCATATCACTGCCTATTTGAACAGTTCTTTTCTGAAACTGTTGCACTTTGTTTGCTGTAGCATAGACTAGATTAAGACCTGATGAATCTAATTCTGTTTGTATAACATGAGCAGTAAACCGGGCCATCATTAGTTGGAGACGGTTTCCCTGCAACCTAATGGCAGGAGTGTGGAGTTAGAACTCCTCTGGTTGAAGGTTGCTCAAACAGAGCTCAGGTTTGAACTTTTTATTGGTTAATTTCCTTAAATCAGTTTGCTCTCATTTGCTGTATAAGCACTGCATTTTTTATGGGTTTGTATTTGTTTTAGCAAGGCTCCCCAGAGTTTGTTGACTGACTACTGCTCTGGTGTATTTATCTGATTAATCCAGGACACCTGCTGATCTCTGCAAAACCTAAGTAGAATTTTTCCACTCTATATTGCAGTTTTGAACAGTATTTTACCATATCACTGCTTATTTCTATTGATTTCTTTCTGAAATTGTTGTACTTTGTGTGCTGTGGCATAGACCTAATTCAGACCTGCTGAATCTAGCTATGTTTGTATAACTTCAGCACTAAACCAGGCCACCTTTTGTTGGAAAGGGTTCCCATGCAACCTAGTGGGAGGAGTGTGCAGTTAGAACTCATCTGATTGAAGGGTGCTGGGACAGGGCTTAGTTTTGACCTTTTTTATTGATTAATTTGTTTAAATCAGGTAGCTCTTGTTTGCTCCGTAAGCACAGTATTTGCATAGGTTTGTGCTTGTTTTAGCAAAGCTCCACAAAGTTTGGTGATCAGCTACTGCTCTGCTGTATTTATTTGAGCAATCCAAGGCATTCACTGATCTCGTCAAAACTTAAGTAGAATTTTTCACAGTGTATTGCACTTTTGAACTGCACTTTTACCATATTTCATATTTCAACATTTTTTTTAAATTGTTGCACTTTGTTTCCTGTAGCTTAGACTAGATTCAGACCTTCTGAATCTGGTTTATTTGTATAACTTGAACACTAAACTAGGCCATCTTTTGTTGGAGAGGGTTAGCCTGCACCCTAGTGGCAGGATTATGTAGTTAGAACATATCTGATTGAAGGGTGCTGGAAAAGGGCTCAGTTTATAGCTTTTTATTGGTTAATTTGTTTAAATCAGTTTTCTATCATTTACTACATAAGCACCGCATTTCTGTGGGTTGTGCTTGTTTTAGCAAAGCTGCACAAAGTTTGGTAATCAGGTACTGCTCTGCTGTATTTATTTGATCAATCCAAGGCATCTGCCGACCTCTGCAATACCTTTTTGATCTGCATTTTTACCATATCACTGCTTATTTGAACTTTTTTTTTCTGAAATTGTTACACTTTGCTGTACCGCAGACTAGATTCAAACCTGCTGAATCTATTTCTGTTTGTATAACATGAGGAATAAACCAGGTCATCTTTTGTTGGACAGGGTTCACCCACACCGTATTGGCAGGAGTGTGCACTCAGAACTCATCTGATTGAAGATTGCTGGAAACAGGGCTCAGTTTTGAGCTTTTTTAATAGTTAATTTGTTTAACTCCATTTGCAATCATTTGCTGAATAAGTACCACATTTGTGCAGGTTTGTGCTTGCTTTAGCAATCCTCTGCAGAGTTTGTCGACCTGCTACTGCTCTGCTGTATTTATCTAATTGATCCAAGGAATCTGCTGATCTGTGCAAAAAACTTAAGTAGAATTTTTCATTGTATATTGCACTTTTGAACTGCACTTTTACCAGATTACTGCATATTTGAACTTTTTTTTTAATTATTGCACTTTGTTTGCTGTAGTATAGACTAGATTCAGACCTGCTGAATCTGGTTTCTTTATGTGCAGTTTGAGCACTAAACTAGCCATCTTTTGCTAGAGAGGTTTCACCTGTACCCTATCAGGTGTGTGCAGTTAGAACTCATCTGATTGAAGGTTGCTGGAATATGGCTTAGTTTTTAGCTTTTTATTGTTTAATTTGTTTAAATCAGTTTGGAATCATTTGTTGAATAAGTACCGCATTTGTGCGGGTTTGTGCTTGTTTTCGCAAAGCTATATAGAGTTTGGCAACCAACTACTTATCTGCGGTATTTATCTAATCAATCAAAGGCATCTGCTGATCTCGTCAAAACTTAAGTAGATTTTTTCACAGTATATTGCACTTTTACCATATCACTCCATATTTGAACTGTTTTTTTTTTTATTTTTGTACTTTGCTGTAGCTTAGACTAGATTCAGACCTTCTGAATCTGGTTTTCTTTGTATACATTGAGCACTAAACTAGACCATCTTTTGTTGAAGAGGATTCACCTGCACCCTAGTGGCAGGAGTATGTAGTTAGAACACATCTGATTGAAGGGTGCTGGGAAAGAGCTCAGTTTATAGCTTTTTTATTGGTTAATTTGTTTAAATTAGTTTGCTCTCATTTGCTACCTAAGCACCACATTTCTGTGTGTTGTGCTTGTTTTAGCAAAGCTCCACAAAGTTTGGTGATCAGCTACTTCTCTGCTGTATTTATCTGATCAATCCAAGGTATTTGCTGACCTCTGCAAAACTTTTTTGATCTGCATTGTTACCATGTGACTGCTTATTTGAACTTTTTTTCTGAAATTGCTGCACTTTGTTTGCTGTCGCACAGACTAGATTCAGACCTGCTGAATCTGTTTTATAATTTGAGGACTAAACCAGGCCATCTTTTGTTGGAGAGGGTTCACCTGCACCGTATTGGCAGGAGTGTGCAGTCAGAATGCATCTGATTGAAGGTTGCTGGAATAGGGCTTGAATTTGAGCTTTTTTAATAGTTAATTTGTTTAAATCAGTTTGCAATCATTTGCTGAATAATTACCACATTTCTGTGGGTTTGTTATTGCTTTAGCAATCTTCCACAGAGTTTGGTGACCTGCTGCTGTTCTGCTGTATTTATCTAGTCAATCCAAGGCATCTGCAGTTCTGTGCAAAACTTAAGTAGAATTTTTCACTGCATATTGCACTTTAGAACTGCATTTTTACCATATCACTACATATTTGAACCTTTTTTTTAAATTGTTGAACTTTGTTTGCTGTAGTATAGACTAGATTCAGACCTGCTGAATCTGGTTTCTTTATGTATAACTTGAGCATTTAACTATCCATCTTTTGCTGGATAGGTTTCACCTGCACCCTAGTGGCAGGAGTATGTACTTAGATCACATTTGATTGAAGGCTGCTGGAACAGGGCTCAATTTTGAGCTGTTTTATTGGTTAATTTGTTTAAATCATTTTGCTCTCATTTATTACATAAGCACCACATTTGCACAGGTTTGTGCTTGTTTTAGAAAAGCTCCACAGAGTTTGGTGACCAGCTCTACTCTGCTGTGTTTATCTGATCAATCCAAGGCATCTTCTGACCTCTGCAAAACTTTTTTGATCTGCATTTTTATCATATTGCTGCTTATTTGAACTTTTTTTTCTGAAATTGTTGCACTTTGTTTGCTGTAGCATAGACTAGATTCAGACTTGCTGAATCTATTTCTGTTTGTATAACTTGAGCACTAAACCAGTATAAATTGAGCACTAAACCAGGACATCTTTTGTTGGGGAGGGTTCGCCTGCACCCTAGTGGCAGGAATATGCAGTTAGACCTCATCTGATTGAAGATTGCTGGAAAAGGGGTCAGTTTTGAGCTTTTTTATTGGTTAATTTGTTTAAATCTGTTTGGAATCATTTGTTGAATAAGTACAGCATTTGTACGGGTTTGTGATTGTTTTAGAAATCCTCCATAGAGTTGGGTGACCAGCTGCTGCTCAGCTGTATTTATCAGTCCTAGGCATCTACTGATCTCTGCAAAACCTTTTTGAACTGCAATTTTACCATATCATTGCTAATATGAACATTTTTTCTGAAATTTTTGCACTTTGTTTGCTGTAGCATAGACAAAATTAAGACCTGATGAATATAATTTTGCTTGTATAACCAGGCCGTCTTTTGTTGGAGAGGGTTCCCCTGCACCCTAGTGGCAGAAGTGTGCAGTTAGAACTCCACTGACTGAAGGTTTCTTGAACAGGGCTCAGGTTTGAGCTTTTTTATTGGTTAATTTGTTCAGATCAGCTTGCTCTCATTTGCTGTATAAGCACCACATTTTTGCAGGTTTGTGTTCGTTTTAGCATGGCTCCACAGAGTTTGGTGACCAGCTACTGCTCTGCTGTATTTATCTGATTAATCCAATGGGTCTGCTGATTTCTGCAACACCCAAGTAGTTCACTGTATATTCTAGTTTTGAACTATATTTTTACCATATCACTGCTTATTTGAACTGTTTTTTTTCTGAAATTGTTGCATTTTGTTTGTTGTAGCATAGACTTGATTCAGACCTGCTGAATCTAGTTCTCTTTGTATAACCTGAGCACTAAACCTTTTGTTGGAGAGGGTTCTGAACTTTTAAACTGCATTTTTACCATATCACTGCTTATTTGAACTTTTTTTCTGAAATTATTGCACTTTGCTGTAGCATAGAGTAGATAAAGACTTGCTGAATCTAGTTCTGTTTGTATAACTTGAGCACTAAACTAGGCCATCTTTTGTTGAGAGAGTTCTCCTGTACCCTAGTGGCAGGAGTATGCAGTTTGAACTCATCTGATTGAAGGTTGCTGGGACTTCTGAACTGCACAAGCACCACATTTGCATGGGTTTGTGCTTGTTTTAGAAAAGCTACACTGTGTTTGGTGACCAGCTACTGCTCTGCTGTATTTATCTGATTAATCCAAGGCTTCTGCTGATTTCTGCAAAACTTTTTTGAACTGCATTTTTATCATATCAGTGCTTATTTGAACTGATTTTTTTCTGAAATTGTTGTACTTTGTTTGCTATAGCATAGACTAGATTTAGATCTACTGAATCTAGTTCTGTTTGTATAACCTGAGCACTAAACCGGGTCTTTTGTTGGAGAGGGTTCCCCTGCACCCTAGTTGCAGGATTATGCAGTTTGTTTGTTTTTTTAATTTTTTTATTGTTTAATTTGTTTAAATCTCATATGCTATATAAGCACAGCATTTGTGCAAGTTTGTGCTTGTTTTAGCAAAGCTCCACATAGTTTAGCAACCAGCTACTGCTCTGATGTATTTATCTGATCAACCTAGGGTATCTGCTGAGCTCTGCAAAAATTAAGTAGAATTTGTCCCTGTATATTGCACTTTAGAGCTGCATTTTACCATATTACTGCTTATTTGAACTGTTTTGTTTTGAAATTGTTGCATTTTTTTGCTGTAACATCGACTAAATTCAGACTTGCTAAATTGTTTTCTATTTGTATAACTAGAGCAGTAAACTAGACTATCTTTAGTTGGAAAGGGTTCCCCTGCACCCTAGTGACAGTTGTGAGACACACAGATGTCCATCTCACCAGACTGGATAAGGAAAAAGTCACAGTCAGCTGTCTGTTAGGTGACAGGATCCACCACATCACACACAAACTCAAGTCTCTCAACAACAGGCACTGTTATGACTCCATCATAGTCCATGTTGGTGTGAATGATTTGAGATGTACCTCACCAGACTACATGAAGAGAGACATAACTGACCTCTCTGATAATATGTCTCAGGCAGGTATGTCCCTAGTCTTAAGCAGCATTTTACCTTCACCTAGGATGATACCTCAATACAAACAAAAAATGATTGACTTCAACAACTGGATTAATTTTGGGTGTCATTCAAAGGGATTCCAGTATCTGTCAGCCTGGGATGACATGGTCGACAGACCTTGATGCTTTACCATAGATGGTCTTCATCTGTCACTCCTGGGATATCAATTACTGGCTAAGGCTTTTGCCACCCCATAGTGCCTTTTTAGGCAATGTTGTAAGAACAAAATTTCTGATGCAAAAATACCCTCTAAAAACAACCTGAAGGTTATTCCACTAAATGCTAGGAGTCTAAACCAGAAACTACACTCACAGGAAGCAGTCCTCACCTTGGAGGATGCTGACATTTGTGCAGCCACTGAGACCTGGTTTAAGGCAGCAGAGAGCACCCCAGCTATACCAGGTTACATTTCCTTCCACTCATTCAGACCACAAACTGAAGTCATGAGAAGCAAAGGAGGTAATGTATCAATATTAATTAAAGATAAATACACCTCTACATTGGTTAAACAGCACAATTCCCTTGAATTACTTCAGGTGCAATTGACGGTAAGTAAGACCCCTCTTCATGCCATTGCCAGCTATAGGACCCCCTTCATGAATCAGGACATCCACTCATCCTACTTGGATCTACTTGAGTCAATCAGGATACAACCAAACACCATGGTTTTGTGTGACTTTAATTACCCATCCATTGACTTGGTAAATTATACGTGTTCTAACTCACTTGCCCAAAGGTTCCTGGACTTTGTTAACTCCAGTGCCCTGGATCAGCTGGGTGACACATCCACAAGGGGCTCAAACATCCTGGATCTGGAGCTTACCAACATGGGGGACTGCTGCACCACCCTTAGTGTGTGTGGACATCCCTGGTGAGATCTGACCACAAATCAGTTTTTCTAGAAGTAAGTATAACACAAGACGCCCCCCCCCCCTTAGCAACAACTAGACTAAAAAACTTCTCCAAAGCCAATTAAAACCTCTTACATGACACCATAAATAGCTTCATAGCCCCTCCCCCTGATGGAACAGACACCTGTGATGAGTTATACACCAATACTTGATACGAGCACCTGTACAATTGTATTGACTCTGCTGTACCTGATAGAACCAAAGCAAGATCTTCAAGAAAAAACAAACCTGCCTGATGGACAACTGCCATTAATAGGCTATACAATAGGAGAAAGAAATTGCTGTCTAAGAGTAGGAAAGAATGGTTTCAAAACTGGAAATGCTTCCTCCTAATCTTAAACAAGTAAATAAGAATTCTAGTGAAGTCCTCCAAAGCTAACTACGAATCCAAATTAGCTTCCCTAAGGATAACCATAAGGTTTTCTTTAGTTACATCCGTAACCTCAAAGATAAGGCCAAGATCTGCGCTGAACTCATAGTTAATGGTACTACATATACAGAACCTGTGGATATAGCACAGTGAAAACTTCACTCCCCTGTCCCCAACACATATACCCCAGAGCATCCATAACACTTGTCCCCCACCTAGTATCTCTGAGGAGCAGGTCTTAAACTCCCTCTCCAAGGCCAGAAATGCAGCCTCTATGGGACCAGACAACATCTTGGGCTGTGTTCTACATGGCTAAAACAGGAATTAGCATCACCATTGGGTATGCTTTTCAATCACAGCCTAAGTATTGGCTTCATCCCAGTGAAATAGAAAACAGCTACCATCATCCCTTTGCACAAAGGGGGTGCATCCATGGACCCCAGAAACTATAGACCCATTAGCCTGATCAGCCTTATCTGCAAGGCCATGGAACGAATCATCATGGACCGTATTAACAAAGATATAGGAAATCTTCATACACTCAACCCCACCCAATTTGGTTTTGCCAGGGGATATCATGCCTGTTAAACTTGGTGGACATCTTTGAAACAGTCACTAATGCCCTAGACAAGGTCAGATATGTGCATACAGCCTACCTAGACTTGGCCAAGACCTTTGACACAATCCCCCAATCAGGCATCATTGATAAATTCACCCAGCTGGGTATAAACCCATATATTGTCATGTGGGTTGCAAACTGGCTCACTGTTAGAACCCATACACTCAAAATAGGGGACTCCACCTCCTCCAGTAGACCTGAAACCAGTGGTGTTCCACAGGAATCAGTTCTGGGACCCCTACTGTTCGGAATCTACTTCTCTGAAGTACAGAGTAAAACTAAAGGATTGTGGCTGACAAAGTTTGCTGATAACTACAAACTGGGAGTGATCATTGAAACTCCTAGCAATGTCAACATCCTGCAAGAAGGTCTTACACGACTAACGACTGGTGCCGAAGTCATGGTTTTAAACTTGTTATTCTTTTTGGCTTTTCTTGGTTAGAGGTCGCCACAGTGGAACTCCGGTCCGCTAATGATTGGCAGTAGATTTTTACGGTGCTGAGGTGCCAGCCCGATGCCCTGCCTTCAACCTAATGCAAAAATATGCATTATCATCCCCTTCAGCAAGGGTGATGTTCCTGCAAACTACCACATTAATAGCAATACCCTAAGCACAAAGTGAGTGATGAGAGATCTGGGCACACAGGTTGACAGCAACCTTAACTTTGATCATTGTAAAGCAGAACATATGTATGTAATTTTAAGAAGCATTTCCAGATGTAGGCACATGCATATATATAGTGAGCATGTACAAAGCCTCATTTCTGATGTGATTGTGTGTAATAAAGCTGCGTGAACTAAACCCACAATCACTTGTCTGTTTTATCCTGTCCAGACAAGTGACATGATGTAAGAAGTGGAACTGAGAGCACAACTTCTTCAAGCCATGAGGTTCAGAGTTGAAGGTGAAGGTGTACTGGGCAAACTGGGTGATAACGGTGCTCAAATGATCAAAAAGGGCCAGAAACAAACTAAAGGTAACCAAAACTTGCACAAAGAATTTATTTTAGATCTGGGAACACAGGTTGACAGCAACCTCTCTTTTGACCACCACATTGCCACTGTGGTCAGAAAGTCCTTCTATGTGGCACATCTCATTACTAAGAGTTTTGCATTCAGGAAGAAAGAGGTCATTGTCTCCCTCTACTCTTCCCTCATTAGGCCAGTCATCGAGTACAATGCTCCATTTGGCATGTACCTCACTAGACACCTACAACAACTGGATAGGCTGCAAAAATACCTCACAAAGAGGATCTTAAGCCTTAAACACTTGTCCTATATGGACAGACTCAAAAATCTCCAACTATTCTCTGTCTCATATCGCCTACTTAGAGGCGATCTCTGCTTGACTTACAAAGCCATGTCTGACCCAGCTCTGTTAGAAATGCTACATCTAAAGAAATCCCATTCCGTCCGCACTACACACTCCAGAGACCTCAACTTCATTACCACAATCAACAGAACAAGCTGGAGGGACAGGTTCATAACCCAGAGACTGCCCATGCTATGAAATAGACTTCCCATACATGTCAAGCAAAGCACCTCACTGGCCCTCTTCAAGAGAAATCTTGATGAGTGGATGGGAAATAGAAAATTCACTCCGGGGATCACTCCATTGGCTCTACTTGACAGAGGCACTGGGAACTAAGGTTGGGTGGCACAATGCCAGGGTAATCCTATGGGCTAGACTTGTAAAGCCTCCAGGGTCATTAGCCTAGTACACACATATGAACCTATGAACCTATAAGAAAATGAAACAGAGCATATGTAAGGCACAAAACGCATTATTAATCAAACGAGTAGCACAAAATGTATTATTAATCAAACAAAAGGCAAAAAATGCATTATTAATTAAACAAAATGTTCAAAACTATGATATTTGATAAAACTAGCAGAAATATTCATATATCTCATAAATGGAGAGATTGGGAACCTCCAGTCGCTGGACCCCACACAGTTCGGCTTCATCAAGGGCAGATCATGCCTCCTGAACCTGGTGGATTTCTTTGAGACAGTTAATCAGGATATAGATAAGGGAAAGGAGGTACACACGGCTTACCTTGACCTTGCTAAAGCATTTGACACCATCCCCCATTCAGGTATTATTGATAAGCTCACCAGCCTGGGCATAATCCCTTATGTCACAAGATGAATCACAAACTGGCTCTCAGACAGATCCCATAAAGTAAGAGTAGCGGGATTTATGTCTGAATCTAGACTAGTAATGAGTGGTGTGCCACAGGGCTCTGTCCTGGGGCCCCTTCTGTTTGGCATATACTTCTCAGAAGTACAGCAAGCACGGAAGGGCTGTGGCTGACTAAGTTTGTGGATGACTGCAAACTGGGTGCTATAATAGAGTATCCGGCCGACATGGAGATCCTCCAGAAGGGACTAAATGAGACTGATGCATGGTGTCAAAGCCATGGTCTCAAGCTAAATGCAAAAAAAATGTGTAGTAATCCCCTTTGGAAAAAACAGAGTACCCGCAAACTACAACATAGGAGGTAATCCCCTGAAATCTGAAGAAGAAATAAGGGATCTAGGGACCCAAGTACATAGTCAGCTTTCCTTTGATAACCATGTTGCCAAAGTGGTTAGAAAATCCTTCTATGTGACCATCAGATCACAAAAGGGTTCACATCAAGATCTAAGGATGTAATGGTGCCCCTCTACTCTTCCCTCATCAGACCCATTATTGAGTACAATGCACCAATTGGAATGTACCTGGCTAGACATCTCCAGCAGCTGGAGAGACCACAGAGGTACCTAACCAAGAGGATTACTGGCCTCAAACAGTTGCCCTATGCAGCACGACTGAAAAAGTTAAGACTGTTCTCTGTTGCATACCACTTTCTCAGAGGCGATCTCTGTCTAACTTACAGAGCCATGTCCAACCCAGAATTGTTGAACATGCTCCATCTTAGCAAAACCAAATCTACTCGAGCTACATGCTCTAGGGATATAAACCTCAACACAACAATGAATAGAACATACTGGAGGGGTAGATTCCCTTCGCAGAGACTTCCCTTACTATGGAAAATGGTCCCAATCTACATAAGACAGAGCCCCTCACTATCACTCTACAACAGGAACCTTGATGAGTGGATGGGTAACAGAAAGTTCACACCAACAGCACTACTAGATAGGGGCCAAGGGTACTAGCTGCTAGTACAAGGGTCTAGGGAACTACTAAAGGGGTGGTGAATACCGCACAACATGGCTGGGATAATATATACCTTCAGGCAGATAGCCCAGTACCAACATATGAACCTATGAACCTATGTGGCTCAGAATTACCCTTGGTTTGTATAACGAGCATGTTTAAAGTAAAACAGGCACAAGAAAAGTATAAAGAGCATGATAAGAGATTAAATGGGCATACCAAGTACAATAAAAGGGCAAAATAAGCTTAAAGAGCAAGGCAACTGCATGTTTTTTAGTAGAAGACTGTATTTTGGGCATAAATTACTATTTTGCATTGGCCAAAGCCATTCAAAGCATAACTAGAGTTATTCAAAGTATCTCAGAATGTGCAAAGTGTTTGCAGAGCGTGTGTTTTATTATTGTGTGATTATTCTAAAGAGTTTGCTGTGTTGAAAGTACAGTTATATTGCAAAATGCAGTCAAAGTACAGGCATTTCAAAAAAGTTTCTTGTGCTGTGTACGTTTATTCGCAGAGTACCACCATTTCAAAGTGTTTCTTACACTGTACAGAGTTATTTTGCAAAGTACAGCCATTTTGAAAGGTTCTTGTGCTGTGTACAGTTTATTTGTAAAGTGAATTCATTTTGAAGTGTTTCTTACTCTGAGCTTCTTCTGTGTACAGTTTATTCTCAAAGTACAGTCATTTTAAAGTATTTCTTACACTGATAAGGAGTGGTTTCACAAGGTGCAGTGATTTTAAAGTATTCTTGTACCACAGAGACTTATTTGGCAATGTGCTGTTGTTTCAGTCTGTTGTGCTACTGGGCATAATTACAAGTACTGGCATACAATTCTGGCATATATTAATGTGTATGTGTTCATATATAATTCCAAGCACCTTCACTTCTGTGCGTTGATATGGCAGAGGCATTTCCCAGACCCAGTCCACTTGTGCTTGATCATAATGCTGCAGAGGATTGGAGAATATTTGAGGAGGAATAACTTAGTTTCATACAAGCAGCTTTTTCTAACAAAGATGCATGTACAAGGGCATTCATTTTGCTTAACTTAGCTGGGTCAGAGGCCATTGAAAGAGAGCAGTTGTTTGTGTATGCACCAGCAGTATATGCAGGAGAGGGGGAAACTGCAATATTGTTGTACTGGTTAAATTAAGGGAAGAAAGAATATATATACCTCGTTGTTGATGAAGAAACCACAAAGCAAAAAAATGAAGATATAGTCACAAAAACTAAGGTTTCAAGCAAGGCTCACAGGAATAATAAATAATCCTTAGGAAAACTGAGAAATCCTTTATTCTGTTGAACAGGTAAGTGTTTTCGCGGTTCAAATCCACTTCATCAGACCATATTAAAATCACAAGTAAACTGACAAATATTTAAAACACAGAACAACCAATCAAAACAACTGAAATAGGGAGGACCTGTAACTTTCTAGCAAGTTCCAAGACTACCTCAGCAAAACAAACATGCTCAGTACAGTATAAGGGTGAGTCAGCAAAACCCAAGTCAAGTCTTATCATTAACTGTCATAACTGTGGTGTCAATCATGAGTCTAAAAGAGAAACGTGCTTAGCATTTGGACAGCAATATCACAAGTGTAAAAAATGGAACCACTTTCAAAAGTTTTGTAAATCAAACAAGCCTCATTCAGTTATTAAGAAAGGTCACTCAAAAAAGCAAGTTGATTATGTAGAAAGCTGCAGCCCTGCTTTCTATGTAGATGGTATATCAGTGGTCAGTGAAAAGGTTAATGCAGTAGATTTATTGGCAAAGAATGAAGTATTTTGTACTGTCCTGATCAATGGTAAGCCTATGGAGTGCAAAGTAGACACTGGTTCAAACTGTAATGTGATGTCAGTAGGAATATTTGCTAGAGTGAGACCTGGTGAGCAACTTAATTTGGTCAATTGTGCAAAGTTTGTTGCTTATGGAGGTGAAGAGATTCAAACCGAAGGCTCAGTTTCATGCTATTCAGCTGGAAACAGTTACAGCTTGCAATGTTATGTAGCTTAAAGACCTGTGACATAATTATTACATCTCAGAGACAGTGTGAGAATGAAACTGCTTTCTTTTAATAAAGAAGTACATCATGTAAGCACATGTCCCAGCTCCAGCTTTACTGATGCCATTTTCTCAGAATATGTTGATGTTTTTGATGACAAGTTAGGCAAACTTCCAGCTGCATATTCCATGAAAGTAGATCCAGAGGTCAGTCCAGTGGTCAGACCAGCAAGCAGAGTTCCAATAGCAATGCAGGACAAAGTCAAAGTCCAGTTAGACAAAATGGTGCAGGAAGGTGTGATTCATCCAGTCACAGAACCAAATGAATGGGTGTCATCCATGGTAGCTGCTCATAAGAAAAGTTCAGATGAAATCAGAATATGCATTGACCCAAGCAACTTAAACAAGGCATTAAAGAGACCTCATCATCCTATGTGTCCAGTTGAGAAGATTTTTTTTCTGTCTTAGATGCAATAGAGTTCATTTTGGCAAGTGATGCTTGATTGCAAATCTTCACTACTGATTACATTCAGTACCCCATTTGGTAGTATTTGATAACCTCAGACAGTAAATTGCCAATCTGCCTACATTGAGATACTATGATGTCCACAAACCAGTAGTTCTTTCCTGTGATGCTTTGAAGTTTGGTCTTGGCAGTTCTTCTTCAGGAGGGCAGACCTGTTGCCTATGCATCTAGAACTCTTAACCAAACTGAGATGCAGTATGCTCAAATTGACAATTGTATTCACATGTTCAAAGTTCCATGATTATATCTATGGCCGAGCTATCCAAATAGAGACTGATCATCAATCTCTAGTCATTATTTTAAAAACGCCTATGCATACCACTCAAGCAAGACCACAAAGAATGATGCTTAGATTACAAAAGTACAATTTCAAAATGGTCTATACAAAAAGTAAACTTCTTTATCTGGCTGATACCTTATCCATATCGTCTAGAAATACTACAGAACAGCACGATGCAGAGAGTTTTAACTTTGATGTCATGGAAGTGCATAATTTTTTACTACGAGACTTGATGAGCTAAGAGATACTGATCCAATGAGATTATGGAATATGGAGAAACTGCAGGCATCTTCTTCCTGTGTCAGAAACAATATTATAGCATCGTACCTGTGATATAGACTCTAGATCTCAGAGCAACCCTGACAATGTTCATACTGAAGAACATGTTTAAGTACCCATTCCCATTCCTGATGATGTCCCAGATGTCCCCAAAGTTGAACATTCCTTGAAGACAGTCCCCATTGCTAGATCCAATTCTGACTTTTATGTCACACGATCAGGATGCATTTCTTGACCTGTTGTGAAATACACAGCAACATGGACATGACTGTTTTATATGTGTGTCATTTTGTATGACTGCATGTCAAAAGATCATCTCTGTGTAATTGCATGCATTGAATACTGTCATTTAATATATGTTCTGTTTCTCAAAGAGGAAGGATGTAGAACAGAGCGTATGTAACTTTAAGAAGCATTTCCAGATGTAAACAAGCACATATAAATAATGAGCACATGCAGGCAGCTGTGCCATTTTGAGAGAACTGCCAGAGTGTGGTAGTCAGTCTGTTTATAAGTTTATTTAAGTTTAAGTTACAAAGCCTCATTCCTGATGTGCTTGAGGGTAATAAAGCTGCTTGAGCTGAACCCACAGCCACTTGTCTGTTTTATACTGACCAGACGAGCAACAATCACAATGTCTCCACAGTGGTAAGAATGGCATTTTATATTGCTCATCTCATAAGTAAGGGCATTGCCTCCAGGAAAAAAAAGGTTCTAACCCCCTGTACTCTTTCCTCATCAGGCCAATAATACAGTACAATGCTCCCTTTGGTATGTTCCTTTCCAAACACCTGAAGCAACTGGAGAGACCACACAGGTTCATTGCAAAGAAAATTCAGGGTCTTCAAGATATGTCTTATGCGGACAACCTGAAATCATTGTCACTTTACTCTGTGTCATACAGACTGCTCAGAGGCGACCTGTGCCTTGCATATAGAGCAATCTCTGACCCAACTTTAATGGAAATGCTGCACATTCACAAGTCAAATGGCCCATAGGTCACTTGCTCAAAGGGCCTTAACCTGGTATGTGACATAAACAGAACTTGCTGGAGAAACAGATTTGTCTCACAGAGGTTGCATTACCTTTGGAACAAGCTTCCTATTCATGTTAAACGAAGCCCCTCATTAGTCTTATTTAAGCATAATTTTGACAATTGGATAGGTAACTGGAAATTCACCCTGGGGACTTCACCTGTTTCCCTCTTGGACAGCAGCAATAGATGCTGATTTTAGTGTCTGCTTGAACCAGACACCCTTGGGAACATGGGTTGAGCTTGGCTAGGCTTGTAAGGGCCCTGGGACTGTTAGCCTAGTAACCTCATATGATCCTATGATCCTGTGACTACCATAGGAGTTTATTTTTGATGAAGTTCAGAACTGGAACCAGACTTGACATAGGATGCTGGCGCTGAGTCCAAACAGATTTGAGGAACCACTGAGTCTTTCCCATGTAAAGTGTCCCTAAAGGGATCATGAGAATAGCTGATGCCTATCAGCCTAACATTCTAAGGAATTCTCTTGCTGAGGACATGGACTGGTGGGTAAGGTCTGAGAAATGTAAATGCTTAAACGAAGCTTTCTGTGGAAGGAGGTATGCCATTATAAGAGAGGCATCCAGGAATCATCCCATAAATGTTAAGCTGTAAGATGGGTCTAGGAAATATTGATGTTAAGTTGTCTATCTCGTCTTCGTTTCTTGCTTGTTGGGATTGGAGCTGAGCCTCAGCTCTGACTTGGCCATCTATAGCTCGAGAGCTGTTTACTGGCTCGAGGCTACCCCTTATCCCATGATGCCTAGGGATAGCTACCCAGATCTCATTTGCTGCTTCAGCTGCGAGGTTCGCTATTACTGGCTCAGGCTCTTGTAAGTTTTATATATATTACTTTCCTAGCAAATTAGGGGTTGTTTTTTGATAGTTTAACTTTTCGACATTGTCGTTAATTAGTTGTAGTTTTAGTGTTGTATTTTTCCCTTAGAACTCGTTTAAGTTAGAGTTCTTCCCCTCCCCCTTCCCCTTTTCCTATCTCTACTTATAGTAACATTTTAGTTCTAGTCTTCTCTTTTACTTCATAGCTAGCCATTTAAGTTAGAGGCTTCCTATCTAAAAAAAAAAAAAAAACTTCTTGACTGTAGTTATTGTGTTTTTTCGATTAGTTAGTGTTTGTAGAATTTGGTTGTTAGGCCCTTGGTCAAAAACTTAAGCTAGTTATGTCTAAAGAATACAAAGTGCCTGGATTCAAGAAGTGTGACTCATACTGTCAGAAAATGTCTCTGACAGATGGGCACACTTCTTGCGTCTATTGCTTAGGCGCTGTGCACCTGCAGGACTCTTGTTCTGAATGCCACGCATTCAGCCCAAGGGTTCTGCAGGAGTGCAAAAATAAGCTAATATTAAGGGGTCTTCTTAAGCCCCAGGATTCACCAGCCAAAGCTCAGCCGGTGAAATCTCCTAAACCGACCAAATCATCGGCTCCCAGCTTGGAGCCGTCATTGGTCCAAACATTACCAACTACTTCGGTTCCAGCCGAAACCGAGGAGACTGCCTCCCAGTCGGCTCCACCAGCATCTTTGGAGCCATCTCAGACCCATAAGAGACTGAGGTCCCCTTCTCTAGAGTCGATACATTCGGCCCCTCGGTCTCGTCTGTTGCAAAGTGACCACAGCCACAGATCCTCCCACTCCTCTCAGTCCTCTCGGCTCTCGGACCACGATGTAGAGAGAGTGGTCAGCAGGTTGTTGAAGTCGTACGCACTGGCCAGAATGTTATCCAGCCCTCCTCAACAGGTGTCGGCTCCACCCACTTCCATCGATGTTCCTCCTCCGACTCCTCTGAGTTCAGAGCCGGAGTTTGTTGGGGTTCGAATCATGGAACCGTCAGCACCGATAACGATTTCCCCTTTGGTTCCATCATTGGCTCTGATCCCTTCGATGGTGCCTTCTGTTGAGGGATCTGGGTGCCGAGACTCCCTCGTCGGCTCCGAGGGGGTGAGTGGCATTGGACCCTTGTCCAACCCCATTCTCCCTCTCGGAGCTTCAGCGCAGGTGAGCTCAGCTCCTACATCAGCCTCGGAGCCATCCCCCTTGGTACGGAGGAGGATTCCGGTTTCCTCAGAGCTGGAGCCTTCTTTGCATCATGGCAGGGATGCATTCAATGTCATGAGGAGTGTATTGGCCCCCTGAGTCAGCACCACATTCGATCCCACTGACTCTGCCCCCTGTAGTGCCTGTGTCAACCTCTGTCCCTCCTCCAGACCTCAAGTGTGGGGAACCTACGCTCCAGAGCACCCCACTTGGTGTTTCCTCTTCTTCCAAATCCTCCCCTGATCATTCAGAGGAGGCCCCTCAGAAGAGGAAGTGCAAGAGGAAGCACATTGACTCCCCTGAGTCTGTCACTTTGGATATGGATTTGGATGAATCAGAAGTTTCCCCGAGATCCCCCTCTGAAGATGTTTCCTTTTCGGACATCCTAAAAATGCTTATGCAGAGGGGGAACTGGACTGCCCTAGCCCCTACTGAGGACAAATCCGTATTCCTGGATGCATTTGGTTCCTGCCCTTCCACCTCCTGGCTGTCTCCTCCCTTCGATCCATTAATGTCTGTGGTGGCTCAAAGGGCTTGGTCAGCCCCAGATACAGTGGAACCAACCCCGAGGAGGCCCGGCAAGTTTATCACTGCACCCCCTGATAAACAGTTCCTTACCAAGGGTGTTCCCATGGATGCCATGGTAGTAGCAGCAGCCACTAAAAAGGAATTAGCTGAAACTTCTTCCTCTGTCCATCCTCCTAACAAGGAGTCTAGGACTATGGACAGATATGGGAAGCAAATGTTTGCTTCAGTGACCTTTTCCATGAGGTCACTGAATTATTTATGCCATTATACCAGGCTTCAGAGGGATCTCCTAAAAGAGCTTGGAGATACCCTCCAGGATCCATCAGCTGAAGGAGTTCAAGCTAAAGCAGCTTCTCAGCTGGCAATCCTTAATTCAGTAGTTAACTCCTCCATGAGGCTCATTTCTTATGCAGCCGATGGTGTGAGTAGAGCCACAGGTGCAGGTGTAGCCCTTAGGAGACATGCATGGATGCGGCTGTGTAATTTTGCGGAGCCCTTTAGAGCATCATTCACCAACACCCCCTTTGACGGTTCATTTCTCTTTGGACCACAGGTGAAGGACACTCTCACTAGGTGTGAACAGGAAGGCAAGACTCTCTCTGCCGTGGGAGTCCAATTTTCCACTCCTTCCAGACCCTATCCCAAAGGTCAGAAGAGTGGAAAAATGTGGTTTCGGAAATCCCAGGGAGCCTCGCCTGATACGCCTAGTGATTTTTTCTCCAGGGGCAAAGGAGGAAATAACATCAACAGATGCTGCCCTCGAAGCAGAGGGGGTCCACAGAACCAGGGCAGCAGAGAATCTTTCTCTGACAAGCCCTTTCAGCATCCCTGAAGGGTTGCCCGGTTGCCCGCCTCTGGAGGCAGTCGGGGGAAGACTTTCACTGTACCGAAAAGCCTGGCAATACATTACGCGAGACAAACGGGTACACTCAATCATATCTGGAGGCTATGTAATTCCTTTCTTCCAATCTCCCCTATCATCAAGCAAATCCCCCCCAGATGTGCTACCCAATCTGAGGGCCCAAGCAGTTATAGAAATTTCAAGACTGCTAGAAAAAAAGAGTCATCCAAGAGGTCCCGGCAGACCAACTTGGATCCGGAACTTACTTAAGGTTCTTTTTGGTACCAAAAAAGACAGGGGACTGGAGACCAATTTTGGATCTCAGCAGACTAAACAAGTCTGTTCAAAGAACAAGGTTTCAGATGGTCATGCTACGGTCCATTTTACCCTTTTTGGGTCAGGACAATTGGATGTGCTCAATAGATCTCCAGGATGCGTACTATCACATCAAGATGGACGGGCGCTCCAGGAGATTCCTTCGCTTCTGGCTGGGAGCCAGTCATTATCAGTTCAGAGCTCTGTCCTTTGGTCTCACCACAGCCCCCAGGGTGTTCACCAAATGTACGGCAGTGGTCACGGTTCACATGAAGCGTCAAGGATTCCAGGTGTTTCCTTATCTAGACGACTGGCTACTTACTGCTACTACCAGGCATCAACTCCTTCAAGCCAGGGACTATACAATCGCAATTTGTGCCCAGTTAGGCATTACTATAAATTTTGAAAAATCTGCGTTGTTGCCCTGTCAATCTATTACCTATATAGAAGCAGATCTAGATACAAAAAGTATGTCCGCAAGGCTACCACCGGACAGGGTGACCACGATTCGGCAGCAAGTTCATATCCTCATGCAATGCAAAAGGGTACAAGTCTGATTGGTCCTTCAAACACTGGGTTCTATGGTGGCAGCAATTCTTCTGATACCTCTGGCCCATTTTTACATGAGAGTCCTTCAGTGGATTCTCTTCACACAGTGGTCCTTTCAACAGCTCCCCATATCTCACATGATCATGATTACAGAGACTTGCAAAAGACACCTTTCCTGGTGGATGGTCTCCCCCACTAGTGTCTCAGGGCAGACCATTCATCCAACCCCCTCTGGTTGCCACAGTGACCACGGATTCCTCACTGATAGGGTGGGAGGGGCATTATCAGGGCAGGATAGTCCAAGGCACTTGGCAGCCTTACGAGTGTCATCTGCACATAAATGTCTTGGAGATGAGAGCCATGCTACTAGCGTTGCAAGCACTTCAGGACTCCCTCCCTCCTGGGACCATTGTAATTCAAACAGACAACATGTCAGTAGTGTGGTACATCAACAAGCAGGGCGGAACCAGGTCCTACCCCCTATGTCGTGAAGCACTCAGACTCTGGCAGTGGGTGATTTCCTCCTAACAATTTCTGATTGCGACGCACATCCCTGGGAAGTCCAACATCATAGTGGACAGGCTCAGCAGAGCTATTCTCATGCCTCATGAGTGGTCTCTAAATCAGGTAGTTGCGGATATGATGTTCCGCAAATGGGGACAGCCATGCTGCGATCTGTTTGCCACCCCCTTCAACAGCAAATGCAGCAACTACTTCTCCCTTTTACCGCTTCCCGATCACCATCCCAGAGATGCTCTAGTCCACGATTGGCCTCAGGGACTTCTTTATGCCTTCTCGCCGTTCCCTCTTATACCCAAACTCATACAGAAAGCTATATCATTGGGTTCCAAAATGATCCTCATTGCCTCTTACTGGCCTCAACAGATATGGTTTCCGTTCCTGCACCGTTACCTCCTTAAGCATCCCTGGACTCTGGATCCTATTCCAGACCTGCTGATTCATCAATAAGGAGAGCTGCATCGATCCCTCCAAACAGTCCAGCTCACAGCTTGGTTGATCCAATTCCAACCCTAGCCAGGCTTCCCAGCATTTCTCCAGCTGTGCGGGAAATTATTATCTCCTCTCACAAATCAGCTACAAGGCAGATGTATGCTAGCAAATGGAAACATTTCTCTTACTGAGCAGAGGCTAGGAACATAGATCCCTTTTCAGCCCCAGTTCATGAGATCTTGGAGTTCCTAACTGAGCATTTTCACTCTGGGTTCGCTTCTGCCACAATCAGGGTTCAACTAGCGGCCATCTCTAACTATCATGTTGGTTTTTTCAATGTAAATATCATGTCTCATAAGCTATGTAAAGCATTTCTCAGGGGGACTACTCTCCTTAGGCCCCCAGTGAGAGATCCCCCTCCTCCTTGGGATCTTAATTTGGTACTAACCTCCTTGATTATGCCGCCTTTTGAACCAGCAGCTTCCTGCTCCCTTAAGTTTCTATCTTGGAAAACTCTCTTTCTAGTAGCTGTTGCCTCAGCCAGATGTGTATCGCAACTTCAAGCACTAAGCGTTTATTCTCCATACTTAGTTTTTCACAAGGATAGGGTTGCCCTGAGAACTAATCCCTCCTTCCTTCCTAAAGTGTACTCAGAAAGCAATCTAAACCAATCCATAGACCTTCCGGTGTTCTTCCCTAACTACACCAACAAGACAGAATACAAGTTGCACCTTTTGGATGTTCATAGGCAACTACGTTTTTACCTGCACAGAACGAAAGATATAAGGAAGTCGGACCAACTCTTCCTTTCCTATGCTAGGAGCAAACAGGGTCTTCCAGTTTCCAAAGTGACCCTGTCCAGGTGGTTGTCTCACATTATTACCTTCATCTATCAACTGAGAAACAAAGAATTGTCTTCCAAACCGAAAGGTCATTCTACTAGGGCTCTGGCCACTTCTTTAGCCTTCCAGTCTAGGTTGCCCATGAACTCTATTTGTGCCGCTGCCACATGGGCAAATCCTCATACCTTTATTTCTCATTACAAGTTAGACATGGCCTCCAGGAATAGAGCTAACTTTGGTTCCACTGTTCTGAAGTGTTTGTTCCAATGAGCCACACAGGATCGTAGGTGCTAGGGACGCTGTCCCAACAAGCAAGAAATGAAGGTGAGATAGACAACTTAACATAAATAAGTTATATACCTACCATAACATTCCATGTTAGTTGTCTTCATCTCGCCTTCTTTCTTGTGTTCCCCCCCTCCATCCCCCTGTCCTGTTGGACCGAGAGGAGTTTAGGCTTCACCGGCTGAGTTTTTTCTGGTTTGTTTTCTCTACTAACTTGGAAGAGTATCACAGATATGCCCAACCTGTTAGTTTGGTCAGGTTTTTCTTGCTATGTCTGGGTTAGCTATTACCATAGATCTGGGTAGCTAGCACTAGGCATCATGGGATAAGGGGTAGCCTCGAGCCAGTAAACAGCTCTCGAACTATAGAAGATGGCCGAGTCAGAGCCGAGGCTCGGCTCCGATCCCAACAAGCAAGAAAGAGGGCGAGATGAAGACAACTAACATGGAACATTATGGTAGGTACATAACTTCTTTTTCTGGGTTTAGTATGAATTATAGTTTTCAAAACAGTTTTATGAAAAAGAGGAGGGATGTATGAGTGCTTTTAGTGGAATCTGCCAATAGGAGGCAAACATCTAGGTAAGGGTAAATGCTGATTCCCTGCAGTTGGCAGGATACATTCCTCTGAGGCTTTTGAGAGTCAACATTCTGCTTGTGCTTTTCTTTGCTGGGCAGATAAGTTTCCTTTAGGGAAAAAGTTCCATTTTGGGTACTTACGTATTATCGCAACCACACATTCATTGTGGTAGCTGTAAGTACGCTTCTGCAATGAATGTGCGTTAGAACACAGTGACTGACATGGTTGAACAGAATCAGTGTCAACTGTTTGTTTATGGTGTTGATAGTGGTTTTCATAAGGTCATCTGGCTAATTTTAACTCTGTGAAGTGGAAGGTAAGAAAACCTGACACTTTGCTGACTCGTGTTTGTATTGCCATTTTCAGCTTGCGTACTGTCTTCACTTTCAGTAGATGTTAAAAAAAAAAGAAGAACGTTGTGTTGTCAGTTTGTCAGGACTAGCCTGAGTGGTGGTCTTACTGTTAAACTGATGGGTGTGCCTCAGCAATGACATTACTGTAATTTGGGGGAAAATGTGCAGGCGGTAGATCACTGGTCCATTGTCAGTCGGGAGCTGCTATTAACTAATGATGAAAATAAAGCAAGTGGAGTATGAGTCCTTCCTTCTAAGAAAACATTGTACAGGTTTGGGTCTGCAGAAACACTGACTATCTGATCGATTGCAATTGACAAGTAACTTAGCCCATGTACGCACCCCTGCTAAAAAGATGTATTTAGTTTAAGGCGTTAAAAACAATGGATCCTCTGAATATTCTGAAGGCTGACTTAATTTTACTGAAAATCCTAGCATTCTTTTTGAGGTTTTCTACTTCCTAATATATAACTTGAATTTGAAGAAGAAAAACAAAAGTTTCAATGTAGATGGTATTCTTTCAACCGTTTCTGAAAATATTATCACAACCGCATATTTTCAGCATTCTGGGCAGCACATTCTATGAGAATAGAATGTTGCCGCGAATGCTGACAGTGTGTGGTTGCGATAATACGCAAGTACCCCATTTTGTTATATTTACTGATGTTTTATTACTTTCCTGTCAAGGAAAGTTATTTTAAATCTAGAAGTGTTGCATTTTAATGGATTGTCTCAAGGCTGTAATATACTTTTTAAATATGCATTTGTTTTTTTCTGTCAGTTTAAAAGTTGTGTAAACTAACAGATGACATGTTTTCTGTGGATAAATTGTGTTTTTTTTCCATTATGGGTCTGACATAATGTTTGAAAGTGCTTTTTACTTTGTTTTTCTTTTTGTCAAAAATACCTTTTGTGGACTGGTAGTTTTCTCAGAATTTGTTGCTTGTCTTCACTGAGAAAGAGTACCATTTTTAGCTTGACCATGGAACAGTTTATTGGTCCCACAATCAGTCCTTTTTCCAGCCACAAAAACAAACAGTTAAGCAAACAGCCTTTGCCACCATAACAGGCTAGAAATGCACCTCACCAGCATGTGCTGTGGCCATTTGTTTTACCTTAGACCATTCACTTTTGACCCCAAATCCCTCTGTTGTAACACCTACAGCCAGTATGCACCATTGGTTAGCCACATCCTCTGTCCCTTCAATGTCCTGGGAGAAAAAACAGGGAAGGTCTCCCTGTTGTGTCAAAATGTTGTATCCATCACTACTGAAACAGCAGCTGCCATTAGTAACATGGTTGGCCCCATTTTTTTCTGTCAAAAAGAAAACAGAAATTCAAGCATGTATCTATTCCTACTGAAATTTCTTTGGATAGAAGTACTATACTGGGACTGGCTCAGGGTTTAATTCAAGCTATTGATCCTTCTTGTAGAATAGTTTCTGGTAAAAGAAAGAGGGGTACCTCTGTTTCTTGAAGAGATTGAAGATTCTGAATCTGAACAGGAAGATGCAGGGACAAATTCAGGGTTTTGTCCTCAGATTTGTGATTCAGACTCAGGGGAGAGTTTGGTTTCTGATTCTCCCTGTGGGGGTTTCTCTTTCTCTGAGGCTAGAACATTCCAGAGTTTTAAGTGAGAGAACAGTGAAGTTTCTCAGTCCCTCGGAAAATACTATGAGGTGTTACAGAAGGATATTTCAGAAACTACACCTATTCCTCCTGTCCTGTCTGCTTTGGATGATAGGTGTTTTACTGCCTGCATTTTTCCTGATAGATGGCCAGCTGTCTCTTTAAAGTCAGATATGATGTATACAGTTCCTCAGTCTTTCATATTTTTATATACTATTCCCAAACCTGACCTAGCAACTGTAGCCTAGTTAACTCCACTGCTGCTAAGCACTTAGTTAATTCCAATCCTACTCTTTCTAATAAGGATGTGAAAATTACTGATAGGTATGGGAAAGAAGTATATACTTCTGCAACTTTGATCTTCAGAATTTTAAATAGTCAGGTTCTGTGTTAAAGCTTGTTCTGACATATTGTGAAAGTATGAGGAAAGTTTTATCTATAGTTTTTTCATAAGAAGAAAACTCTGCTTTAACTGTTTACAGTGTGTATATGACTGTTGATATTTCTCCCAGGGCTATAACCACTGGTTCTGTTTTAAGGAAGTTTGCTTGCTGCATTCTCAGAACCTGCCAGATGATGTAAAAATGAGATTTTAAATTCTCACTTGGATTGAAATTTAATAATTGGGCCCTCTGCTGCAAAGGTGATCAAAAGGTGTGATGAAAGGAGGATGCTGATCCAGGGAATGTCAAATATTTTTCAGCCCTCCTTTCCCAAATTGTTTAAGGGATTTTCTTTCTCATCATCCAATTTTAGCAAAAAATAGAATAAACATTATCAACAGAATTCAGGCAAACAGACATTTAAGAAGAGATGGCAAGGAGGTTCCAAAAAGTAGTTTCAAACCTCTCAAAACCAAGAACATTCTACCAAGTCTGAATGACTATTCAAGAGATCTTGTGACCCTCTCCCACAAGGGTTGTTTGATAAACCCTGACATCAATCATCTCCAACTGACTGCCTGGATGATACTGTCTTAATTCATTTTAGGCATCTGTTTCCTGAGGATGTACAGCAGGAACTAATGGAGATAAGAAAACCTGCTACTAGAAAATCATATATTAGCAGATGGAAAAGCTTAAAATAAAACAACATAAAACTAGTAACCCACACACGGAAATTAGTTTAAGTTTTCCATAAATGGAAGAGGTTTTCTAGTTGATGCCAACAGTATAACCAGCACCCATTCAGGGCTAGTTGTTCTCTGGATTTACAGTATTTATGTGAGTTACTATTCTAAGGCCTTTCTTATACCTTTCTTATTCCTCTATCAAGGTTCATTTGTTGGCCATTTCAGCATGTCTGTCCATGGATCCTCCTCTTTCAAGGCAGTCTTATGTCAAAATGTTCTTGAAAGGGGTTTTGCATAAGAGACCTCCAAGTAAACCGGATGTCCCTCCTTAGGATCTTAATTGTCTACTACAGAAGATAACACCTGTACAATTTGAACCAGGTAATCTGGCTGACTTGAGGTTCTTAACACAGAAAACAGTTTTACTGATTGCTCTGACCTCTGCAAGAAGGGTATCTGAGTTGCAAGCTTATATGGTGAGTTAACCTTACCTCATTTTCCATAGGGACAGGGTTTCTTGCAAAACTAATCCTTCTTTTCTGCCTAAAGTGGTATCCAAGTTTACTTTAAGCCAAGCTATCCATCTCCCCATTTTCTTTCCTCAACCAAAAAGCGAGGGAGAAAGGATACTCCATACCCTGGATGTCCACAAACAACTCAGGCACTGTCTTGGCAGAACTAAATCTTCCAAATCTTTGGATCAATTGTTAATTTCTTTTGAAGGTAAGAAAAAGAGACAACCTGCGTAAAAACAGACTATTTCCAAACTGTTGTCTAAGGCTATTCCTTTTGCTATACTCACTATGACAAATCTATTTCAGGCAGGGTCAAATTCCACTCTAACAAGACCTTTGCTTCATCTATGGCTTTTTGGAAAGGGGTGGATTCTAGAATTATTCTAGAAGCTGCTACTTGGTCCTCTGTATGTACTTTTACAAAGCTCTATAAGCTTGAGTCCTTCTCTAGGTCTAGGTCAAGCTTTGCTAGGACCATTCTCCAGGGGCTCCTGGACCCTTCTCCTTTCTCCTTCCAAATGTGTCTTTATTGTAACCTTGAACGATTAAGAGTGAGCACTCTTGAATCGACCCCTTAAAATCGAAAGCACTAAATCCTGAACACACGGAACAGTGATTTTTTTTCCTAGGGAAAAAAAATTGCTGCTCCGAAAAAAAAAAAAATCCAAACACAAAATAAAGTGAGGAGCTTTGCCCACTCTCCCCCCCCCCCCTTCTTAAATATACCAACTCCAAGATCACACCACAGTGAAAGAAATGGCAAAGTCCAGAAAACGGCCCAGTGATTTTTTTCCCTGGAAAAAAATCGCTGTTCCGTGTGTTCAGAATTTAATGCTTTTGATTTTAAGGGGTCGATTAAAGAGCATTCGCTCTTTTAATCATTCGAGGTTATAATACAGACCCTCCCAAACATAGTTAGCAATGATAATTTACTCATGTAGCTAAGGCTATTGCAACAGTGATCAATATGAAGAACATAGTATGATTGTGTAAGGTAGATGTTTGAATGATCACTGCTGCAGTAGCCACTCCCTCCCTCCATACCCCTTTCTTTTTGGTCTGCTTTTTATGTCAGGGTTTGGACACTTATTTTTTTGTTATTCCTAGTATTGTCCTAGCAGGACTCAGTCTTCCTGTCTCTGCTGGCAGGAAAGTTCTGAAAAACTTTGTGCCAAACTTGTCTTTTAGTCAGCCCATTGTGGAAGGTGCCCAGAAGCTTTAGAAACTGTCCAGCTGTCATATCCTTACCAGGATATATCCCATATAGCTAAGGCTCCTGCAGCAGTGATCATTCTGACATCTACTATTATGGTAAATTCAACCTGTATAACTATATTTTATCATTTTTTTTTTCTACACGATTTTTGTAGAATATTTATGTGCAGGGTAGGATTTGATGCTTTGGGGAACTGTCACTAAGATTTTTACCTCAGATATCTTAAGTTCTCTTGCTAGGTGTTTACTAACTCTCTCAGACTCTTCTCCTTGTCTTTCAGGTCCCTTTTTCAGCTTAGTCGTGGCTTTCTTCCTTCTCCCATCCTCAAAAAGAAGAAGAACGTATATTGGGAGTCATCAGGTGTTGGGCCAGCTCCCTCACTGTCTCAGTTGCCAGTGGGTGACTCTGCTGGGGGCACACCTAACTTTTCAGGCTGCTCATAATAGTCTCTCTGTCCTTCTGGTGTAGTTTTCAGTAAGTTACTAAGGAATGAGAGATATACACTTCCCATGTGGCTGTAGGATTGTCCTCAATGGGCAAGGGCGAACCCCTCTTGTCAGTCTCAGAAGAAGGAACAGGTAATGGGGTTATATACATAGCTGAGCTAGGGCATCCAATTCACAGTCTAGTGCTTCTACGTTGCGTTGTTCCTTTTCTAGGGGATCTCTAAGGAGAATAAATTAAAGCATTAAAAATATCTCTTCTTCTGTTTCTCTAACTATGGACTGAGAAGACTGGGGTTTGCAAAGGGATTACTTTTTAGCGTTAATGTATTAAAGGCTGTTTCTTCACTGACAACTAGCAGAAAAAGAAAAATAATTCCCTCAGTCTCTGACACTAATTTCTAGCCAAAATATCAGTGACTGAAGGGAATGCTTTTCTTCAGTGAATTGCCTGTGAGCTGAAGATTCTGATTTTGAGAAAAGTGCTTCTTCATTTTTTCCACAGAGAAGTTACCTTTTTCCTGAAACTATAGCTAAAATAAAATAATTGTTTCATTGGAAACATAAAATCCCTATTTCCCAGCAAAAATGTTGTTTTTTGTAACTTGATTCCCTTCAGCCTACAACTGCCCCATCTGTTTTATTACATTTAGATTTTTTTCTTAACAGCTTGCAGCATGCTTGAAAGTCAAAGTCTGATAGGTTATACAAAGTACACAAATATCTGTTTTCTAGTCCCAAATCAGATTATGCTGTAATTTCCATAGTAAACTCTTCTACTGCTAACGATATTGTGAATGCAAATCTCATTCCCTCTGATAAGGATGGGAAAGCATTTGATAAATTTTGGAAGATTTGTCATTCTTCTGTCACTTAAAATCTGAAAACATACTGTGAATACCCCATCTAATAACAGGTGGTAGAAGTACTTTCTTTAAAAGCTTTCCGAAGTATAAATCCACCAATAAATGTAAGGAAATACAAGTTAATGTCAAATCTTCTTTGTTAAAATCACCCAAACAAATGATCCAAGCAACAGAAATTCACCATTCAATTTATATACTTGTTTAAAAGCACATAAACAAGTATATAATTGGAATGGTGAATTTTTAAACTTTATTCTGTTTTTTCAACTATTTGGATCATTTAATAAAGAAGATTTGACTTGAACTAGCTTGTACTCCCCTACTTTCATTAGTGGATTTATACTTGGGAAAGCATTTAAAGAAAACATTTATTCTACTTGTTATTAGGTGGGATATTCACAGTATGTTTTTATTAGGTGCCTCAACTCTAGGGAATCTTAGATCTTCCACACAGAGAAGTTTCCTCATTATTTATTTGCTTATCCAGTCTCCCTTCCTAAACCTTTCTAAGCTGCTCTGATTGATTCTTATAGTTGTCATGCAATATTTTATACACTCTACTAATTATTCCTTTCTTAACAGCAGCTTCTGCTCTAGATTCTATTAAAAACTCTGCCAGTGCTGGTCATTTGTTAAGGAACCCCCCCTCCCTATTTCTTTCATTTTGCCTATACTCTGATATCAAGCCTTGATAGGGAAGGCAATCTCTAACCTGCATCCAAATAAATTCTTGGCATCTTCCCATTCTATTACATTCCCTTTCTAGTTATTTGCTCTCAATACTTTGGATCCTTATCCAGTTTCCTGCCCCCTCTTGCTTATTGTCTGTATCCCTAATTGCAGTCATCCTTATTGGCAGAATCTCTTTTCTCCATTCACATTCTGGCTTAGTTCTTAAAATACTTTCTGTTATTTTATGAATATAATATTCTGTATGACTGTTGTCATTCCACTTAAGGGTCTAAATGCAAAATCCCAGTCTCGCTTTGTTTCTTGAGCTTCTCCTCTGTATCATCATCATCATCATTTTCTACTTTGAATTATAGTTTTCTGCTTGTGCTATGTATAGGAACCTTAACTGTATTGCTCTAAAATACCACTTCAAATCAGGTAATCATAAACCAACTTGTTCTATTGGAAGAATCAACTTATCCCACTTGACCTTTGCCATCTTCCCCTCCCAGATAAAATCCTTCAACTCTTTTTTAATTGATATCCACAGCCTCTCCTGTTGTTGATAAAAATATGCCTGACCTATGTATAAAACTAAAGGAGAAAAAACATTTTAACTGCTTATATCGTACTATCCATATCCATATAACAAAGCTTCCAGTTTCTCAGTTTTAATATTATCTTCTGTTTAGTCTCCTCCCACATATCCTTAGCTGCCACAATGGAGTCATTTTTAATCCATACTCCTAAATACTTCATTTTATCATGTTTTCATAAATATGGATATTGCTGGACCAATTGGTGTGTGGGTAAATAAGGTCCTCAAAAGATCTGATAAAAGAATATAACCCATTCAGGGGGTTACCCAGATTTTTCAACCTGCCTTTTCTGAGTTCAGTAAAAACTTTTCTTCTAATTTAGGTCCCTTTTTAAGAGGCAGACTAAACAATCTCAACAAAGTTGAAGTAAACAGAATTTTAAAAAGCCATGCCAAGGAGTCTCAAAGTAAAAAGGAAATCTGCCATACCCAAGGAAAGAGCAAAACATCAGACTCACTACTCAGCCCTTCAAACTCCCCCAATGTGCATACACAAACTGGCAAATCTCTAACTCTATCCCATAGTCTAGACCTTCATCTTCCTTAATGGTATCAGGTTAACTCAGATAAAAGGGTTCTGAAAATCATCCAGTAGGGTTGTATATGGCAATTGGACTCCTCTCTCCATTTTCATAGGATTCCCCAACTCATCCTGTAAAACATGATTCTCAGTTTTGTCCAGTGACAGAGAAAATGTTAGCTCAGTGGCCATAGACAATGAGCCTCCAGATCAGATAGGCAAAGGATCTTATTCATGGATTTTTTTGGTGCCAAATAAAGAGGGAACTTGGAGACCAGTCCTAGACCTATCCTTTCTCAACCTTTATGTTAAGGTTCCAAAGTTTAAAATATCACTTTGATCATCACCTTCCTTCAATTTTTCAGATTCCAGTGTTGGGATTTGTGAGAAGGGAGGTACTGTGTTGGTTAGACTGGTTTAGTCTCAACCCAGGTCTCCCTTTCTCTCTTTCTCCCTTTTGACTTCTATTCCTATCACTACAGATGCCTCAGACTTTCTTTGGTGAACTGTATCCAAAGCAGGGTTGCCACTTTTTGTTTTGGCCCAAACTGGACCAAGGCCACACCCCTGCACTTCCCTTAATTCCACCCACCTCCTCTCCCCTCCCTGCCCTCTTTCTGTCTATTTCATGATGTCATAGTCACATCAGGTGGAGAGGAACATTTTATTTTCCTCATTTGCGATTACTTTTTTTTTACAGAAAATCAAAGTAAATATGCTGCTTTACTATGGTTTTCTGTAAAATAAGCATAACAAATATGCAGGTACCAGAGTATGAACTGTATTTTCTATACTGAAAATGTGAGGTCTGTGGAACAAGCAGGACAGACAAATATACATACATGTCAAAGAGATGTTAGCAGTAATCACTGCTGTAAAGGCCTAAAATCATCTCTGGTCTCCAGGACCTCTAAATGTTATCACAAATAACATCAAAGTGAAATCAATAAACAAGGGGCTACCAGATCTTATCCCCATTGCAGACTTGCCATAATAGACTGTGAGATAGCAACTCAGCTAAGATTGGCTCTTCAAGTTTTTTTATATACTGTCAGAGCAACACTGTAGCAATCAAGTTGAGTAGGACCAATACAGATTCTCATGACTATAAACTACACCCAGAGGTCTTTCTATTAAAAACTCTGCCAGTGCTGGTCATTTGTTTAGGAACCCTCCTCCCTATTTCTTTCATTTTGCCTATACTCTGATATCAAGCCTTGATAGGGAAGGCAATCTCTAACCTGCAGCTAAATACATTTTTGGCATCTTCCCATTCTATTACATTTCCTTTCTAGTTGTTTGCTCCCAATACTTTGGATCCTTATCCAGTTTCCAGCCCCCTCTTGCCTTTTGTCTGTATCCCTAATTGCAGTCATCCTTATTGGCAGAATCTCTTTTCTCCATTCACATTCTGGCTTAGTTCTTAAAATACTTTCTGTTGCTATTGTCATTCCCCTTAAGGGTCTAAATGCAAAATCCCAGTCTCACTTTGTTTCTTGAGCTTCTCCTCTGTATCATCATCATCATCATCATCACTTTCTACTTTGAATTATAGTTTTCTGCTTGTGCTATGTATAGGAACCTTAACTGTATTGCTCTAAAATACCACTTCAAATCAGGTAATCATAAACCAACTTGTTCTATTGGAAGAATCAACTTATCCCACTTGACCTTTGCCATCTTCCCCTCCCAGATAAAATCTTTCAACTCTTTTTTAATTGATATCCACAGCCTCTCCTGTTGTTGATAAAAATATGCCTGACCTATGTATAAAACTAAAGGAGAAAAAACATTTTAACTGCTTATATCGTACTATCCATATAACAAAGCTTCCAGTTTCTCAGTTTTAATATTATCTTCTGTTTAGTCTCCTCCCACATATCCTTAGCTGCCACAATGGAGTCATTTTTAATCCATACTCCTAAATACTTTATTTTATCATGTTTTCATAAATATGGATATTGCTGGACCAATTGATGTGTGGGTAAATAAGGTCCTCAAAAGATCTGATAAAAGAACATAACCCATTCAGGGGGTTACCAAGATTTTTCAACCTTCCTTTTCTGAGTTCAGTAAAAACTTTTCTTCTAATTTAGGCCCCTTTTTAAGAGGCAAATTAAACAATCTCAACAAAGTTGAAGTGAACAGAATTTTAAAAAGCCATGCCAAGGAGTCTCAAAGTAAAAAGGAAATCTGCCATACCCAAGGAAAGAGCAAAACATCAGACTCACTACTCAGCCCTTCAATCTCCCCCAATGTGCATACACAAACTGGCAAATCTCTAAATCTATCCCACAGTCTAGACCTTCATCTTCCTTAATGGTATCAGGTTAACTCAGATAAAAGGGTTCTGAAAATCATCCAGCAGGGTTGTATATATGGCAATTGGAATCCTCTCTCCATTTTCATAGGATTCCACAACTCATCCTGTAAAACATGTTTCTCAGTTTTGACCAGTGACAGAGAAAATGTTATCTCAGTGGCCATAGACAATGTGCCTCAAGATCAGATAGGCAAAGGATTTTATTCAAGGATTTTTTTGGTGCCAAATAAAGAGGGAACTTGGAGACCAGTCCTAGACCTATCCTTTCTCAACCTTTATGTTAAGGTTCCAAAGTTTAAAATATCACTTTGATCATCACCTTCCTTCAATTTTTCAGATTCCAGTGTTGGGATTTGTGAGAAGGGAGGTACTGTGTTGGTTAGACTGGTTTAATCTCAACCCAGGTCTCCCTTTCTCTCTTTCTCCCTTTTGACTTCTATTCCTGTCACTACAGATGCCTCCGACTTTCTTTGGTGAACTGTATCCAAAGCAGGGTTGCCACTTTTTGTTTTGGCCCAAACTGGACCAAGGCCACAACCCTGCACTTCCCTTAATTCCACCCACCTCCTCTCCCCTCCCTGCCCACTTTCTGTCTATTTCATGATGTTATAGTCACATCAGGTGGAGAGGAACATTTTATTTTCCTCATTTGCGATTACTTTTTTTTTTTTTACAGAAAATCAAAGTAAATATGCTGCTTTACTATGGTTTTCTGTAAACTAAGCATAACAAATATGAAGGTACCAGAGTATGACCTGTATTTTCTAGACTGAAAATGTGAGGTCTGTGGAACAAGCAGGACAGACAAATATACATACATGTCAAAGAGATGTTAGCAGTAATCACTCCTGTAAAGGCCTAAAATCATCTCTGGTCTCCAGGACCTCTAAAGGTTATCACAAATAACATCAAAGTGAAATCAATAAACAAGGGGCTACCAAATCTTATTCCCATTGCAGACTTGCCATAATAGGCTGTGAGATAGCAACTCAGCTAAGATTGGCTCTTCAAGTTTTTTATAAACTGTCAGAGCAACACTGTAGCAAGCAAGTTGAGTAGGACCAATACAGATTCTCATTACTATAAACTACACCCAGAGGTCTTTCAGGCATTGATTCAACTGTGGGGAACACCTCAAATAGATTAGTTTACCTCCTATCAAAACAGGCAGTTAAAGAAATTCTGATCTAGGATTCCTGCAAACAAGAATGGAAGACAGCTGCTTTTTCATTCTCATGGATGGGAATGATTCTCTATGCTTTTCAACCTCTTCCACTGATATCCATGGTTATTCCAATAATCCATGCCTAGGCAACAGTAGATGTTCATCATATTGATCACTGCTGCAGTGACTTTAGCTATATGGCTTGTATCTTGCCAAGGATATAACAGGTGGTCAGCTTCCAAAGCTTCAGGGCAACTCCCTTGTACCCAAGCTGTCAGTCAGCTTGAGCTGAGTTGACTAAAAAGACAGGTTTGGGCACCAAGCCCTTCAGACCTTTCCTGCTGTTGAAGAAAACACTCCTCTGTGGGCTTTCAATGATTGTGAGATAGGTTGTGTTGTTCCTTTGCTGAGCAGATAAGTTTCCTCTGGGGAGAAACATCCACATTTAAACAACTGTTTGTTGTGATTTACTTTCCTCCTTAGGGGAAATAATTTTTAAGGTAGGAGTTTGTGTTTTAAAGGACTGTCACAAGACTTAATTGTACTTTTAAAATGAGAGTATACCTTTCCAGTCAGTTTCAAAAGTTATTTAAAGAACTGAAAACCAATTTGTCTGTATATAATTTGTGTTTATTTTACTTTTTGAAGGTGGCAAAGTGTTTTAAAGTGCTGTTTACTGTGCTTTTATGTGAAAAAGTGACTTTTAAGGACTTTACATTTTTTACTGGGTTTTGCTGCTTGTTTTCCCAGGGAAAGAGGCACAATCTACAACTTGACCATGGAACTAACTACTGGTCTCATGGTTGGTCCTTCTTCCAGACACACAAAAAAAATGATAAAGCAAACATCCTTTGCCATCACAGCAGGCTAGCAATTTTCCTCTGCCACAGATGGGTGACTCACACCGCTCATCTTTTACCTCATATCCATATGGTGCAGTACCTACAGCCACTATGGACTATATTTAGCCATGCCCTCTTTGGCTGTTGGAGTCAACTTAGTGGGCAAGGGTGAGCCACTCTTGTTGGTCTTGGAAGAGGGAACAGGGAAGATTTTCATGTTTAGTTAGAATGTTGTGTCAATCCCTGGAGAAGCTGCTGATGTTATTAATAATATTGTTAGTCCCATTTTTCCTGTCAAGAAGAAACAGAAACAAAACATGTATCTACTATTCCTCAAATTTCCTTAGGTAGGAATAGTTTACTGGGTCTGGCTCATGGTTTAATTCAGTCTATTGATCCTTCTCCTAAGGTGGTTTCTGGTAAAAGAAAGAGCAATACCTCTTTTCCAGAAGAGATTCAATATTTTGACTTTGGACAGGACGATGAAGGGACAGATGCAGAACTTTCTCCTCAGTTTTCTGATTCAGACTCAGAGGAGAGCTCAGTTTCTGATTTTTCCTACGGGTGTTTCTCTTTTTTCTGAGACTATTTCCAGAATGAGCTGGTGTTTTCGGAGGGAGAACATTGAGGTGTCTTAGTCCCTCAGAAAATTCTATGAACTGGTACAAAAGGAATTTCCAGAATGAGCTGGTGTTTTCGGATGGAGAACACTGAGGTGTCTCAGTCCCTCAGAAAATTCTCTGAACTGGTACAAAAGGAATTTCCAGAACTTTCACCCATCCCCCCAATTCTGTTAGCTCTAGAGGAAAAAGACATATAAAATGTATAAAGTTCATCAGTCTTAAGTTTTTATACACTCTTCCCAAACCTGAACCAGTAGCCATAGTTGTAGTTAATCCTGCTGCTAATCATTCAGTTAATTCCAATCTTACTCTTTCTGAGAAGGTGAGAATATTATTGGTAAGTCTGGAAAAAAATGTATGCTTCTGCAACTTTTATTTTTAGAGTTTTGAATTGTCACGCTCATTTGGTAAAGTTTGTTCTGACTAATTGTGAAAGCTTGAGGAATGTTTTGTCTGCAGTTTCTTCTTGTAAGGAAAAATATGCTTTAAATAATTTAGTTTCTGCCACTGTACAAGTCACTATGCAATGTTTACATTGTTTGTATGACACAGTTCATACCAGGGCTATGGCCACTAATACTGCTTTGAGGAGGTTTGCCTGGCTACATTCCCAAAACCTCCCAGATGATGTGAAATACAAGATTTTAAATTCTCCTTTATATTAAGATTTAGTTTCTAGTTCCTCTGTTTCCCAGCTTATCTAAATGTCTGATGAAAGGGGCAAGTTAGTACAGGGAATATGTAATATTTTTCATCCCTCTTTTTTCCTCAGTTTCTAAGGGATTCTCTATCTACTCATCCAGCATTTGAAAAAAAAAATTATGTTAGACATTTAAGAAGTGGCGGGGGGGGGGGTCCAAAAAGAATTCTGGAATGTCTCATAACCAAGGACAGTCCAACAATTCAGAATGACAATTTAAGGGATCATGCCCCCCCCCCCCAAACATTCTGGCAGTTCCTTTTCCCTTACAGAAAGTCTGAATCTCCACTTTTCTCTTTGTCAACAGATACATCTGATGTTGTTAATCTTCATTCATTCCTTACTGATGGGTGTTGGTTCCATCCTCAGAAAAGAGTCAGCCTTGTAACAAGCTTGTGCCAGCCAAAAAACTTTCGAGCTAAGCTTTTACCCACAATGCCCCTCTCCCTGTCTCCCCAGATCTCGTTTGCCACTTAGCCATAAATCTGTGTCAAGCCAGATCTCAACTAAGTACTTACTTTTTTGCATATAAAGGTATTTTCTTGTATTTGTTCACCTTATTTTTCTTTCTAAGCTCCCTTACTTAATATATCACTAGTTTGTACCTACTTTTAAACATCCTTTTATTTTTAGTATCTTTTTCCTCAAATACCTTACAGTAATCTCAAGTACCATTGTTAGTACAGCCCTTTCCCTTTAACCTCTGTGGTAATCCTCCAATCAATACCATTGCTGGCATTTCTTTCCTCCTTTAAAAAAAAAAAACTTTCCTCTTTACTTTTCTCTGTATTATTGCATATTTATATTGTGGTATGATGTCTGACAAAAAAGGAGCATCAGGCTTTAAACAGTGCAACAACAGTGATACTCATGTTTCATATGTATATTGTTTGGGAGTTCCCCATCTTTCTGTACAGCCTCCTTGTACTATTTGCCATGGGTTCAGTTCTCAAACGCTTAATGAAAGGAGAAACAAGCAGATTCTGAAGGGCCTCCTTAAGAAGCCCTTCTTAGAGGCTATCTCTGCATCAGAGGGCTCACTGCCTCCCAGAAAAGAGCACAGAGAGCATAAAAGGAGACTGCATTGGGTTCCTTCTTCACCCTCCGGTGACAGCAAGCAGGAGCTGTGACCAAAAATCTGGAAAATGACCTCTTCGGCTCCAGAGTCAAAACTAGTTTCTACGGCACCACCTTCGGTACCGTCAGCAGTAATGGTATCATAGGCACCTATTTCAGCACCAACAACATCTATGGCACCAACCCTGCCTAAGCTGCAAATATTGACATCCACACCAATCACGGCACCTGTTACATCCATAGCACTGAGCTTGCCCACAGTCTCTGTTCCAAGTTTGGACGCCCCTGCCATACAGGTCTCTAAACTCGAGACATTGGTACCAATAGACCACACTGCATGGACCTGGTACTCCCCTTCAGTGGATCCTTTTGTTGGGCAGCAATTTAGCCCTTTTTTAGAATGACCAAAGTCCCCATCAGGGTTATCCACAAGATTGACCAGGAGCTTCTTGGAATTAGGCATGGTGCGTCTTGTGGACCAGCTGCTGATGGCCAGAGGAATTGCTACACCTTCTAAGACCCCTGTCTCCGTTGGACTTGGGAACTTATCTCCACTGTCTCCAGCTTATTCTCCTCCTTTGACCTCCTTGAAGGCTTTGAAGTACTCGGCACCGACGCCTTCCTCGGTTCCCACACCTTTGGTGCCACTAGTGGATCTCACTGTGGCTCCAGAGCTGTCCCTTTGGCCTTTGAACTGCTCAGAGCCAGGCCATCCTCAGGTTCAGGACTAGACTGTGGGCTCCTTGGCACCTGGTATGGCTCTGAGATTTTCTATGGTGCCGTCTGCCATGGTTCCAGGAGCACTGTCAGCACCAAGTCCCCTTGAGGCTCCGTTCTTGGGAGCAGGTTTGTCGGAGTGGGGTGTGACCCCAGCTTGTGTTTTCAGATGGCCTAGATTTCTAAGTGATGGAGAGGGCCCTTGCCTCTGCAGTCCTTCCTCTGAGCCAGAGTTGACACAAGCCACTGCTTTGGGACATCGAGCACAAGAGCTTCAGGATACTCTACTGCAGGGTGCCCCTTCTTCAGAGTCCTCTTCAGAAGTTCCTGCTGAAGAGGTATCATGCAAGGGTACATACAAGAAGAAGCACGTGGACTCACCTGATGAGTCTTTCACCGAAGACATGGACTGTGATGAAGGGAAGAGGTCCCCATGGTCACTCCCTGAGACATCCTTGAAATACTGAAGCAGAGGGGTGACTGGAAGCACACCAATCCCTCTTCTGAGGAGTCTGTGTTCCTGCAGGCTTTTCCTGCTCAACCCTCTACTTCCTGGGTGACCCTTCCTGCAGATGAGCTGGTTCAGCTCATCATATAGCATGCATGGAAGAGTCTTGATACCATTGAACCGATCTCATGGAGGCCGGACAAAATGTTATCTCCCCTCAAGCAACACCCACACTGATCCAAGGGGCTTCTGGTAGACGCGATGGTGGTGGCAGCTGCCATGAAAAAAGAATTGGCTGAGGAGAGCCAGACTGTCAACCCCCCAAACAGAGAGTCTTGGGAAGTGGACAGGTTAGGGAAGCAAGTTTTTGCATCATCGACCTTTGCTGTTAGGTCTTTGAATTATCTGGCACTCTTCACCAGGCTTCAGAGAGACTTGGAGACTTAGTCGCTCAACTCTCTGAAACCTTAGCAGGAACTGTCTCTGACAAGGTCTGTGACAAAGTTGCCTCACAGCTAGCTACCCTGGAATCCATATCCAACTCCTCCATGCATCTGATTTCCCATGCCACTGAAGGAGCAGCCAGAGCAATGGGTTCAGGTATTGTCATGAGACATCACACCTAGATGTGCCTTTGTGAACCCTTTTAAGTCTTCCTTTCTTAATGCTCCAGTGGAAGCTTCTTCCCTTTTCAGGCTGAAAGTGAAAGACACATTGGCCAGGTGTGAGAAGGATGGCAAGACCCTGTCTGCCATGGGCATGTGTTTTTCCACCCCTCAGCATCCATACTCTAGGAATCACAGGAGCGAAAAGATGTGGCAAAAAAAATGTCAGGGTCCTTTCTGTAACACACATGGTGAGTATACTCCTGGGGCAGAGGGGGGTAACTCATCCGGAAGGTGCCCCTATAGGGGCAGAGGGGGTCTGCATAACTAGGGCTCTAGAGATTCTTTCTCTGGACAACCCTATCTGCGCTTCTGAGGAGAGGCCCAATTACTTTCTCCTGGAAGCAGTTGGGGGACATTTTTCTTTGCATCTTTCTGCCTGGCTAACAATAACAACGGATTTATGGGTGCAACGGAGCATTACCAGAGGATACCACATCTCATTCAATCTTCACCCAAAGTCACCAAGTCAAATTCCAACTTTTCACCCAGTCAAAGGGAAACAGCAGCACTAGAAATTCAAAAGCTGCTTCAAAAAAGAGTCATCCAGACAGTCCCACCAGACCAGATAGGATTTGGCTTCTACTCAAGATTCCTTTTAGTCCGAAAAAAAGACAGGGGACTGGAGACCTATAAAGAGAAGAAAAATTCCAGATGGTCACAGTTTAGTCTATTCTCCCTTTCTTGGAGAAAGATGATTGGATGTGCTCAATAGATCTTCAGGATGTGTATTACCACATAAAAATGGACAAGCGCTCCAGAAGATTTCCTCTCTTCCGGCTAGGGGCCAATCACTTTCAATTCTGCATGCTGCCTTTTGGACTCTCTACAGTCCCCAGAATGTTCACCAAGTGCATGGCAGTGGTAACAGCTCTCTTGAGACTACAAGGATTCCAGCTGTTTCCATATCTAGATGATTGGCTGCTCACCACCCCTACCAAGCATCTACTGGAGATAGCACTAAACTACACTCTCAGACTAGCAGAATCTCTGGGAATCTCAATAAACAGGGGGAAGTGCAACCTGATTCCCTCTCAACCCTTAGAATTTATTGTAGCAATTTTCAACACAAACACTTGCCTAGTCTCTCTCCTGGACCACAAACTGTACAGGATAAGATCCCAAGTCCGAGTGATACTCTGTGAAAATCTAGTCTCAGCTCGAACAGTCCTTCAACTCCTGGGCTCCATGGCAGCATCAATTACCACAGTGCCCTTGGCAAGCCTACACATAAGAATTCTCCAATGACTCCTTCTAACACAATGGTACCCCTTACAACATCCCTTGTCCATTCAAATATGGATAACTCAGCGATGCAGGTGGGATTTAATGTGGTGGAAGCCAGACAGACAACAATGGAGTCACCCCTTCTATCTACAACAGCCAAGGGTCATGGTGACTATGGATGCTTCCCTGATAGGGTGGGGGAGGCTTTACCAGGGGAAAATGGTCCAAGGTACTTGGTCAGACACAGAGGCCCACCTGCATATCAATGTCCTAGAACTGAGGGCAGTGCTTCTAGTGTTGTAAGCATTTCATTGCATCCTTCCATCAGGAACAATTGCTATTCAATCAGACAACATGTCAGTAGTCTGGTACACCAACAAACAGGGTGGAAACCAAGTCCTACCCATTGTGTCGAGAATCCATGAGAATTTGGCATTGGGTGATAGCTTCCAACCACTTTCTAATTGCAGTGCACATTCCTGGGAATTCCAATGTGATTGCAGACAAGCTGAGTAGATGCATCCTACTGCCTCATGAGTGGTCCCTCAATCCTATTATTGCAGTGAAGATCTTCAGCCATTGGGGCCAGCCTTGCCATGATTTATTCACCTATCCAGCAAACCAGAAATGCAGCAGCTACTTCACCCTAATTCCCCCACAGGGGGAGTCCCCGAGGGATGCTCTGATTAATGATTGGCCCACAGGACTTCTGTATGCTTTCCCTCCCTTCCCACTGATCCCCCTATTTCTAAAGAAAGCCCTTCGTCTGAGAAGCAGAGTAATCCTCATTGCCCCTTACTGGCCATGACAAGTTTGGATTCCCTTCCTTTGGCCTCATCTAGTAGATCACCCATGGATTCTGGATCAAACTCCAGAACTAATCTCACACCCACAAGGGTTGACTCACCCAAACACCTCGAGTCTCAAGCTGACAGCTTGGTTTCTCCACTTCTGGCAATTGCCAGGCAGAATAACCTTGCCTCCCCAGTGTGTAATATCCTTCTGGCTTCATATAAACCATCCACCAGAAAAATCTATCTCAGCAAATGGAAGAGGTTCCTTATTTGGTCCCAACAAAAACAATTATACCCTTGTTCAGCTCCTGCTAGTGTGGTTTTGGATTATTTATCAAGTCTTCATAAAGGAGCAGCAGCCTCAACCATTCAAGTACACTTAGCTACTATGTCAAACTTCCATGATGGGTTTCAGGACTCATCGCTAATCTCTCATCATCTCTGCAAAACTTTCTTAAAAGGTGTCTTGCATATCAGACCACCCTTCAGGGAACCCATCGAACCTTGGAATTTAATGCTAGTACTACAGTTCCTGACATGATCACCCTTTGAACCTGCTTCCACTTGCGACCTAAAGTTTCTGTCCTGGAAATCACTATTTTTGATAGCTGTCACATCAGCCAGATGCATTTCAAAGCTTCCGGCTTTGTTTATTAAATGCCCTTACATGGTATTTCATAAAGACAGAGTATCACTCCGGACTAATCCTTCCTTTCTGCCCAGAATTATTTCAGAGTTGACAATTAACCAAGTGATTGACCTTCCAGTCTTTTTTCCCAACTACTAGGAGAATACTGCCTTCATTTGCTGGATGTACATAGACAGTTACGGTTTTACCTGGACAGAACTAAGTCAGTACTTAAATCAGACCAGCTATTTGTGTCCTATTCAGGCCCGAAATTAGGAAATCTGGTCTCAAAAGTAACCTTGTCCAAGTGGTTGAGAAACTGTATATCCTTGAGTTTACCAACAAAATAAAATTCCTCTACCATGCAAAGTCAGAGCACATTCCACCAGGTCAGTACAACTTCTGTTGCTTTTCATGCAAAGGCTTCATTGAATGATATTTGTGCAACTTGGGCTACCCCTCAGACCTTTATCACTCATTACAAATTGGATTTGGCCTCCAGGAGAAGAGCATCCTTTGGTTCAGTGGCACTCAGGAACATTCTTCCATAATGGCCTCACAGGACTAAAGGTAGCTATCAAATCTGTCCCGTCAGTAAGGAATGAATGAAGATTAACATCAGATAATGAAGTCATGTTCTTACCATAACATTCCATCTGTGTTGTTCATCTTCATTCGTTCATTATATCCCACCCACCTTCCCCCTCCAGAGGCTCCTGGGGGATTGAAACTGGCTCCTACTCCTACTTTAGGGTTTCTGCTCAGAAAAAGCCTCTGCTTTACTTATAATGGGCAAACTTGATCTGAGGTAATAGGGAGAAGGGCATTGTGGGTAAAAGCTTAGCTTGAGAGTTTTTTTGGCTGACACGAGCTTGTTACAAGGCCAACTCTGTTCCGAGGATGGAACTGGCACCCATCAGTAATGAATGAATGAAGATGAACAACACAGATGGAACGTTATGGTAAGAACATGACTTCTTTTTTCAAATACATGGGTTCTGAAGATCATTCAGCAAGATTACAGATGGTAATGGGAGGAAATTCCTCTTTTTTTGGGGGGAGGATTCCTAATCAACCAGACCAGACTCTTCTGTTTCATGGTTCTCATGATACCCCTGGAAAAATTCCACATGAGAAAGATACAATGGTATCCGAAGTCTCTGGCGCCAGCATCAAAATCCTTTGTCTTTTCAAATCCCAGTGCTGGGTTTGTAAGAAGAGAAATCACTTGGTAGAGACGGCAAATTTTCCTAAATCCATGTCTGCCCTTCTCCCTCCCTGCTCCAAATCATTCAGTTACCACAGACAGCTTTGCTTGGGAGCAGTTTCAGGAGTGATAAAATTGCAAGGTGTGTGGGACACAAAGGACAGATGCAAATACATAAATATAAAAGAGATGCTTGGGATTGATCAAGGTACTCAACTCTCTGAGTCATCTGTTGTTCTATGGACCTCTTCAAGATGTTACAGACAATACCAAAGGCATACAGTGTATCAACAGGCAAGGAGGAACCAGGTCATACACCCATTGCAGACTAAACATGTAAACTTGGGATATGCCTTCACAGCACAATCTCACTCTACAGGTATCCTACATCCTGTCAGAGCAAAACTATGTGTTAGACAAGCTGAGCAGGACAAGGGCAGACCCTTACAAATGGAAACCAGATTAGGTGTCCTTCCAACATTTGATCCATGTGTGAGAAGTTCCTCAAGTAGACCTGTTTGCCTTCTCTCTGAACAATCAGCTACCAAGATTCTGCTCCAGGTCTCTATGCATAAAGGCCTGAAAGACAGATTACTTTTCCTTTCTTTGGGCAGGACTGTTCCTGCATGTTTTTCCAACCTTTCCACTGATATCCATGGTACTTCTGAATATTCAGAAGGAATCCCTCAAGATCATTGTTATGACTCCCTTCTGGCCCAGAAAACAGTGGTTATCCTTTGTTTTGTGTATGGCCGGGGCATTTGCCACAAGCTTCCTAATGGAATGGATCTTCTCACACAAAATTGTTGTGTTTTGATACATCCCAAATCCAATCACCTTTGACTGACTATCTGGATGATAGGATATTAATTCCCATTAGGCACCCATTTACTGATGTTGTGCAGCAGATACTAATGAAGGCAAGAAAGCCTGCTACCACAAAATCATATATTAGCAAATTGAAAAGGTTTTCTGGTTGGTATCAACAACATAAGCAGCACCCATTCTTGGCTAGTAGTTCTCTGTCTTTACATTTTAGTGAGTTACTATCGTATGGCGTTTCTTACTCCTCCATCAAGGTTTATTTATCAGCAATTTCAGCATTGGAGTTTCCTCTTTCAATTCATTCTCATGTCAAAATGTTTTTGAAAGGAGGATGTTAAGTTGTCCCATCTCGCCTTTAGGGTTGCCACCTTTCTACTGTGCCTTTTCCTGACAAACAAGCCCCGCCCCCATGCACAATCAAGCCACACCCATTCCCTTTAATAGTCACGCCCCTTTACTCTAGCACCCTTCAGCACAAGCATCCAATACAAATCATGTAGTCATTATATATTCACTGTAACATCAAATGAACTAAGCCTTGGTATAGACGGTATACCCTAGAAAACACAGATAAAGGTAAACAGTGATGACAAGCTATACAAAAAGCTACATTTAAGCCTCACTGTAATTTGAAGACTGTACACCCTAGACATAGACACCCTAGGAAGAAACACAGGTCAAGGTAAACATCACAGTGATGACAGACTCGAAAAGACAGTTCTATAGTCCAAGCATCTTATGCAAATCATGTAGTCATTATATATTCACTGTAACCAAGTCCAAAACCAGATGAAAGACTAAAAACATTGCAGTAAAAACAGCCTTGGTATAGAAAATGCAGATCAAGGTAAACATAACAGTGATGACAAACTAGAGAAATGATAGTTCTACAATCATAGCAAGAACCCTATATAACTCCGTCAGTATACATTCACTATCAAAGTGCACCCAAATGAAAAATAAATCAAAGTGCACCCACATGAAAAATAATAAACCAAAGTGCACCCACATGAAAAATAATAAACCAAAGTGCACCCACATGAAAAATAATAAATCAAAATGCACCCACATGAAAAATAATAAATCAAAGTGCACCCACATGAAAAATAATAAATCAAACTGCACCCACATGAAAAATAGTTACACTAACTGCAGTTAAAAACAGCCAAACAAACCCTTCCTATATATCTCTGCAGACAGTATCCTAGAAACTACAGATAAAGAATAAGGTAGATGTGGTGATTACAAACTAGAAATTGTTCTAGTTAATAATCACCACAACATGTTGTACATCTACATACAGTTACACACACATCTTGTCACCATCAATGAATGAGATAGTGCCAGCACAGCTAGTGAACTAATATAAATTTAATATTTAAAAAATTCACTAGTAGCTGTGCTGGCAGTATTTCATTCCCCTTGTCACACTAATCTTTGAAAATCTACTTTAATTCCAAAGAATTCATCCATTAAAAAAATTCCACTTACCTCCAGAAAAAGCAGCAGCAGGGCTCCTTAAACAAGCTCTCAGCCAGAGCAGAACAGGCAGCTAACAAAGGGCCAGCAAGCAGCAGGAAGGCAGGGGAACACAACACCACCCAGTCGGCCAGTCCACAGCACTACTCCAGGGCAAGACTCCAGCAAGCAAGGCAAGCAGCAGGGCTAGGGCAATCCTTCCTCCAGGCTCCAAGCAGCAACAGCAAAAGAAACCAGCACGGCTAGGGCAATCCTTCCTCCAGGCTCCAAGCAGCAACAGCAAAAGAAACCAGCACACAAGGACACAGCCATACCAGGCAATCCACCGAAGACGTCCCGAACTAGCAAACAGCCGAACCAGCAAGAAATTTCAGACCTTAAGTACTGACCTTTAGTAGAGACAGTAAAAGGTAAAGTATAGCTGGAGCACCGCTTTTTATTCCCTAATTTTTGTGGGCTTTGCGGGGATTTGACTCGCAAATCTAAGTGTTGATTGGCTGCTTGCTGCATGAGCCTGTTCTGCAGCAAGCAGCCAATCAACTGAGAGTCCTAGATGGCAATGTCATTTTTTTTTTGTCGTACAGATGCACTAACGTCATACGACTTATTATTATTTCCGGACTCCCAGAAAGAGAACCGGAGAACCGGAGTGCCCTATTGATTTCCGGACACTCCGGAAAAAAAACGGAGGGGTGGCAACGCTACTCGCCTTCGTTCTTGCTGTTTGGGCCTTTGTTCTTGCTGTTTGGGGCCTACTTCTATAGCTCGAGATGTATTTACTGGCTCGAGGCCAACCCTTATCCCAGAATGCCCAGTGTCAGCTACCCAGATCTTGTTTGCCGCTTCAGCTGCGAGGTTGCTTTGTTACTGGCTCAGGCTTAGTATAGTTTTTTTTCTATTATTATAATTGTTGTTTATTCTTCAAAATTTATCAGGTTTTTGTCTAGATATAGTACTTTATCCCTTATCGCCTTTCTTGTGTGTTGTAGCTTTGTTGGCCATCGCTCCATACTTGCAGGCCTTTCTGTTTCCCCTGAACTCATTTAAATTAGAGAGCCCCCCCCCTTAGCACAGCCATTTAAATTAGAAGCTCTCCTTTCTTTTCCTTAACTGTAAAAAAAAAAAAAAAAAAAAAAAAAAAAAAAAGGACTGTTTGTTTCTTAGTTTAGTAGTGTAAGGTCTGTAAAGAAGCCAAAGTTTCTGGCTCAAGAAGTGTGACTCATGCTATCAGAAAATGTCTCTGACAGATGGGCACACTAGCTGTGTTTATTGTTTAGGGGCTGTGCACCTGTAGGACTCCTGCTCTATCTGTCATGCATTTAGTCCAAGGGTCCTGCAGGAGTGCAAAAACAAATGAATCCTTCTAGGATTATTGAAACCACAGGATTCCCTGGCTAAAGGATCTCAGCCAGTGAAATCCTCTAAGTCTGTCAAGCTGTGAGCTCCATCCTCAGAACCGACTCCTGGGCTTGAACACCCAAGTCTGTCGGTGCCGACTAGCATCGACAAGTCAGTTCCTCCCTCGGCTCCAACTGCTACCTCGGAGCCATCTCGGAGCCACAAGCAAGCAAGGTCTCCTTCATTGGAGCCAATCTGCTCGGTGCCACACTCACCCTTATTAGGAAGTGAATGCAGTCACCACTCTTCATCCCACTCCTGATCATCTAGGTTATCAGATCAGGACCTGGAGAGAGTAGTCAGCAGGTTGCTTAAATCACAGGCCCTTGCGAAATTACTTTCCAGCCCACCTCAGCAGGTTGTGGCTCCATCTGCCTCCATCTCCATTCCTCCTCCAACTACACTTAGTTCAGAGCCAGAGACCATAGACGCTTTGATAGTAGAACCGACCGTGCCGATCACCTCCTCTTCGGTTCCGATGTCAGCTCCAATCACCTTGATTATTCCGTCCATCAAGGGATCTGGGTGCTAAAGCTCTCTCATCGGCTCCAGGGGGGGAAGTGGCACTGGACCCTTGTCTGACCCCGCTCTCCCTCTCGGAGCTTCAGCACAGGAGAGCTCAGCTCCCACATCGGCCTTGGAACCATCTCCCTTGATGCGGAGAAGGACTCCCGTCTCTTCAGAACCGGAGCTTTCTTTGCCTTGGGGTCGGGATACCTTCGAGGTCATGCGGAGTGTGTTGTCCCCTGAAACAGCCCTACTATCAGCCCCATTGGCTCTTTCTCTTGTGGTGCCTGTGCCAACCTCTGCTCCTCCTCTGGCCCAGAAGTGTAGGGAACCCATGCCCCAGGACACCCCATTGGGTGACCCCTCTTCTTCCAAGGCCTCTCCTGATCACTCAGAGGAGCCTCCCTGGAAGAAGAAGTGCAAGAGGAAGCACCTAGACTCCCCTGAGTCTGTCACCTCAGATACAGACCTGGATGAATCGGAAGGGTCCCCCAGGTCCCCCTCAGAAGATGCTTCCTTTTCGGACATCCTTGAAATGCTTAGGCAGAGTGGTGGCTGGTCTTACCTAGCCCCTACCAAGGATGAGTCTGTATACCTGGAGGTAATCGGTTCCCGATCCTCCACGTCCTGGGTGTCTCCACCTTTCGATCCACTCATGTCTGTAGTGGCTTGAAAGGCTTGGTCAGCTCCAGATTCTGTGGAACCTACTCCGAGGAGACCAAATAAATTCCTAACAGCCTCCCCAGGACAAACAATTTCTCACTAAAGGTGTGCCATTTGATGCCATGGTGGTAGCAGCAGCTACCAAGAAAGAGTTAGCAGAAACTTCTTCGTCTGTCCATCCACCAAACAAAGAGTCTAGGACGATGGACAAATATGGGAAGTGAATGTTTTCCTCAGCGACCTTCTCCATGAGATCCCTGAATTATCTCTCTCATTTTACACAACTTCAAAGGGATCTCCTAAAAGAGCTTGGAGATACCCTACAAGATCCTACAGCTGAGGGAGCATCAGCCAAAATAGTTTCCCAGTTTGCGACTCTTAATTCAATAGTCAACTCCTCCATGAAGCTGATTTCCTTTGCAGCCGATGGAGCGAGCAGAGCTGCAGGTACAGGAGTGGCTCTCAGGAGACATGCTTGGCTGCGGCTGTGTCAATTTGGTGAACCCTTTCGAGCATCCTTCACAAATACTCCCTTTGATGGCTCCTCGCTTTTTGGGCCTCAGGTGAAAGACACGCTTACCATGTGTGAGCAGGAAGGCAAGACTCTCTCCACCGTGGGAGTCCATTTTTCCACTCTTAACAGACCTTATCCCAAAGGTCAGAGGGGTGGAAAGATGTGGTTTTGAAAGTCCCAGCCACCCTTACCTGACACACATGGTGATTTTTTCCCCTAGGGGCAGAGGGGGAAACAACAACAATTGCAGACGCCACCCTTGTGGCAGAGGGGGACCGCAAAATCAGGGTGACAGAGAAACTTTCTCTGCCAAACCCTTCCAGCATCTCTGATGGGTTGCCCGACTGCTCACCTCTGGAGGCAGTTGGAGAAAGACTTTCCCTGTACCCAAAAGCCTGGCAAAATATAACAAGAGACAAATGGGTACTATCTATCATATCCAGAAGTTACAAAATCCCCTTCCATCAACCCTCTCTAAAGTCAAAAAAGTCCATCCCAGATGTCCCATCCAATCTAAGGGATCAAGCAGTTATTCAAGTTTCAAAACTGTTAGAAAAAAGAGCCATTCAGGAAGTCCCCGCAAACCAACTAGGATCCGGAACTTACTCAAGATTCTTTTTAGTACCAAAAAAGACAGGGTACTGGAGACCAGTACTGGATCTCAGCAGATTGAACAAATCTGTACAAAAAGAAAAGTTCTGGATGGTGACACTGCAGTCCATTCTCCCATTTCTGGGTCAGGACAACTGGATGTGCTCCATAGATCTTCAGGATGTGTACTACCATATCAAAATGGACAGACGCTCCAGGAGATTTCTTCGCTTCTGGGTAGGGGCCAGTCATTACCAGTTCAGAGCTCTGCCCTTTGGTCTCACCACAACCCCAGGGTGTTCACCAAATGTATGGCAGTAGTCATGGCTCACCTGAGACATCAAGGATTCCAGGTGTTTCCATATCTAGACGACTGGCTCCTAACTGCTACCACCAGGCAGCAACTCTTAGAGGCACGGGATTATACAATATCAACCTGCACCCAACTAGGCATTACAGTAAATTTTGAAAAATCTGCCTTGTTGCCCTGTCAGTCTGTTACATATATAGGAGAAGAATTAAACACAAAACAGATGTTTGCAAGGTTAACTCAGGAAAGAGTTTTCTCTATTCACCAACAAGTGTCATTTCTAATGCAGTGCAGAAAGATCCAAGTCAGATATGTCCTGCAAGTTCTAGGCTCCATGGCAGCTGCCATGTTTCTTGTACCATTAGTGCGTTACCACATGAGAGTCCTTCAGTGGCTTCTCTTCATGCAGTGGTCCTTCCAGGAACTACCCATGTCTCACATGATCCTGATTACAGAAACGTGCAAAAGACACCTCTCTTGGTGGATGGTCTCCCCACTGGTGACTCAGGGCAGACCTTTCATTCATCCCCCTCCAGTTGCCACAGTGAACACGGATGCCTCCCTGTTAAGGTGAGGTGGCATTATTTAGGCAGGACAGTCCAAGGCATGTGGCAACCTCACGAGTACTATCTGCATATCAATGTCCTAGAGATGAGAGTGGTGCTCCTAGCGTTGCAAGCTCTTCAAGACTCTCTTCCTTCTGGGACTATTGCGATCCAAACAGACAACATGTCAGTTGTGTGGTACGTCAACAAGCAGGGCGGGACCAGGTCCTACCCCTTGTGTTGAGAAGCCCTCAGGCTATGGCAATGGGTGATTTCCTCCCAACATTTTCTGACAGCAATGCACATCCCTGGGAAATCCAACTTAATAGCAGACAGGCTCAGCAGGGCTATCCCCATGCCTCACGAGTGGTCTCTGAATCAGGAAGTTGCAGACCTTATCTTCCGCAAATGGGACCAGCCTTGCTGCAATCTTTTTGCCACCCCCCTCAACAACAAATGCAGCAACTACTTCTCCTTGCTTCCTCCTCCAGGTCAAACTCCCAGGGATTCTCTAGTCCATGATTGGCCTCAGGGACTCCTTTATGCATTTCCCCCTTTTCCCTAATTCTAAGACTCATTCAGAAAGCAAAATCGTTCGGTTGCAAAATGATCATCATTTCCCCCTCTTGGCCTCGACAGATATTGTTTCTGTTCTTGCAACTCCACCTTCTAGACCAGCCTTGGGTTCTGGACCCAGTGCCAGATCTTTTGATTCATCAGTCAGGCGGGTTACACCAGTCCCTTCAGACTCTCAAGCTCACAGCTTGGTTTCTCCACTTCCTACCTTAGCCAGGCTTCCAAGTATCTCCCCAGCAGTTCGTTATTGTTTCCTGCCATACGTCAACTACAAGAAAGAATTATGCTAGCAAATGGAAAAGATTTTCTTACTGGGTAGAATCTAGAAACTTATACCCCTTTTCAGCCCCAGTCCATCAAATTCTAGAATTTCTAGCAGAGCTTTTTCAGTCAGGTGCGGCTGCTGCTACCATCAGGGTACAACTGGCTGCCATATCAAATTTTCATATTGGAATTCTTAATTCTAGCATGATGTATCATAAGCTCTGCAAAGCCTTCATGAGAGGAACATCTCTTCTTAGACCTCCAGTGAAGGATCCACCTCCTGCTTGGGATCTCAATTTAGTTTTGACTTCTTTGATTCTGCTTCCCTTTGAACCATCAGCTTCATGTCCCTTAAAATTTCTTTCTTGGAAAACACTTTTTCTGGTTGCTATTACCTCAGCTAGATGTGTTTCAGAACTCCAAACACTCTGTGTTCGTCCTCCATATATGGTGTTTCACAAAGATAGAGTTTCTCTGAGAACCAACCCATCCTTCATACCAAACGTTTGTTCAGAAAACAATTTAAATCAATCCATTGATCTCCCCATCTTCTTTCCCAATCATAGCAACAAGGCAGAATACAGTCTTCACCAACTGGATGTGCACAGACAATTACGTTTTTACCTCCATAGGACCAAAGAGCTAAGAAAGTCAGACCAATTATTTCTCTCCTATGCTCACAATAAGCAAGGCCTTCCAGTTTCTAAGGTGACCTTATCCAAATGGTTATCTGACACCATTGCCTTTATTTATTAGTTAAGACATAAACATCTACCAGCAAAACCGAAAGGTCATTCTACTAGAGCATTAGCCACTTCTGTAGCCTTTCAGTCTAAATTGCCCATAGACTCAATTTGTGCAGCTGCCACTTGGGCAAACCCTCATACCTTTATCTCTCATTACAAAGTGGATGTGGTCTCCCAGAGCAGGGCTTCCTTTGGTTCCACTGTTCTGAAGAGACTGTTCCAATGAGCCACCTGGGGTCTTTAGGTGCTAGGGACACTGTCCCAAACAATAAGAATGAAGGCAAGATGGGACAATGTAACATAAAGAAGTTATGTACCTACCATAACGTTCCATGTTAGCTGTCCTTCATCCCGCCTTCCTTCTTGCGTCCCTCCCTCCTTCCCCCTTCCTGGAGGATTGAGAGGAGTTCACTATGGTTTCACTGGCTGATTTCCTTTTTTCATGGTTCACTTGCCAGGTAATTTTATAACAGTTTACTCTGATCTTTTATTTTGGTAAATCAGTTTTTTTAGGCTACTTTATATGCCTAGTGTGCGCTATCTCAAACGAGATCTGGGTAGCTGACACTGAGCATTCTGGGATAAGGGTTAGCCTTGAGCCAGTAAATAGCTCTTGAGCTATAGAAGTAGGCCGAGTCAGAGCCTAGGATTGGCTCTGAACCCAAACAGCAAGAACGAAGGCCCAAACAGCAAGAAGGAAGGCAAGATGAAGGACAACTAACATGGAATGTTATGGTAAGTACATAACTTCTTTTTTTCATAAGATGCCGCCAAGAAAACCGGTAGCTTTTTCTTGGGTTCTTAATTTTGTGTCAGAGAACCTAACATTTGCTCCATTCGAGCCAGGCAATCTGTCTGACTTCAGGTTCTTAACATGGAAAGCAATTTTACTGATTGCTCTGACCTCTGTAAGAAGAGTATCTAAGTTGTAAGTTCTTATAAGTCAACCCGATCTCTTTGTCCACAGAGATGGAGTTTCTTTGAGAACTAATCCTTCTTGTATGCCTAAAGTGGTATCTGGTCTTACATTAAGCCAAACTATCCATCTCCCCTTTTCTTTCCTGAACCTATAAATGAGTTAGTAAGGATACCATACCTTGGATGTCCACAGGCAACTTGATTTTTTTTCTTGACAGAACAAAATCTTTTAAATTTTCTGATCAGCTGTTCATTTCTTATGAAAGTAAGAAGAATGGAAAATCTGGGAAAACAGACTGTTTCCAAATGGTTCTCTCAGGCTATTGGTACTCACCACAACAAAATGATTCCAGGCAGGGACAAGGCCTACTGTACCAGGCCATTGGCTTCATTCTATAGCTTTTTGGAATGGGCTAGATTCTAGAAGTATTCTAGAAGCAGCAAATTGGTCCTCTATACATACGTATACAAGGCATTACATGCTTGATTCTAGATCAGGCTTTTCTAGGACCATTCTCCAGAGGCTCCTGGACCGTTCCCCTTCCACCTCCCAAATGTAATAAATTAGGGTAATCTACTCATATTGCTAAAGCTACTGTGGCAGTGTTTAATATGACGGACATAGTATAGTTTGTAAATAAACAACAGATGTTTTAGCAATCACTGCTACAGTAGTCACTCCCTTCCTTCATTCCCCTTGTTTTTGGTGTGTTGTTATGCCAGGGTGTGAATACTTATTTTGTGTTGTTCATAGCCTTGTCCTTTCAGGTCTCAGCCTCCCTCTCTGTTGGCTTGAAAGCTCTGAATGGCTAGGCACCCAGATTTGTCTTTCTAGTCAACTCAGTTTGAGCTAACTGATGGCTTGAGTATGTGGTATGTGGTAGGTGCCATGAAGTTTTGGAAGCTGGCTATCTGTTATATCTTTGGCAGGATGTAACCCATATAGCTAAGGCTACTGCAGCAGTAATCATTCGAACATCTATTGTGATGGCAAAGTTAATTACACAACTGTACGTTTTCCCTTCTTTTGAAACTGGCCACAAGCAATTAACAAAGGTTTCTTCACAGACTCCATTTATTCAGACAGAACAGGGGTTGTTTGACACATCACAACCTGAAATCACTTCAGTTGTCTGCCTGTAAGATAGAGATTTAATACCTCTTAAGCACACTTTTTTAAGGATGTGCAGCAGGTGCCAAAGCAGGATAAAAAACCTGCTACTAGAAAATCACAGATATGCAAGTGAAAGAGATTTCCTAGTTGTTGCCATGGTAAGAACCAGGACCCTTTTAAGATCCGGTTGCCTCCGGGTCTAGATTATTTGTATGAGTTCTTATTCTCTGGCTTTTCTTAGTCATCTGTCAAGATTCATATTTCAGCCATTTCTACTTGTATGCCTTAGATCCCCCTTTCTTCCTGCTTTCAAGTCAAGCAGTTTTTGAAAGGAGCTTTACATATTCATCCACCTAGGAAACAGGTGGCTTTTCCTTGGGACCCAAACTTTGAGCTTGAAAACTAAGACTTCTTCCATTTGAACCAACCAGCTCATCAGGCTGATTTGAATTTCTTTACTTGGAAAGCTGTGTTACCCATTGTTCTCTCTTCTGCAATAAGAGTATTTGAGTTACAACTCCTTAAGGTGAGTCAACCCTACTCCATTTTCCTAAATGACAGGTATTCTTTGAGAACACATCCTTCTTTTATGGCTAAAGTGATTTCAATGTTTACCATGAGCCATTCATATTCACTTTTTTCCAAGCTCAGTGCTGCACTGTCTGGCTCAGCCCATAGACTTGGCTGGAAGTTTCATTAGCCACATTAATTTACTTACCCACCCATAAGGATAGTGTGATCTGGCCAAGAACCACATCATTCTTTGCCCTGACCAGCCTTTTTAGGGATTCTCTCTCCATTTTAAATATGGGTCCCTGTCAGTACAGATAGACACTCTGCCTCTGCATCAGCTGGCTGATATTATCTTTTCAATTTTAATGTTTTTTGTGCATTGGGCTTATTTTACTTTAACAGATTTGGGTTTTTGAATTGCTGGTTGGCTTGCTAGCATAGTTTAGTATATATGCCAGAGTATTTCTGCATAATACCATTTACATATACCATCACATCAAAGTAACCTGCTTTTTGCTTCTTAAAATTATTTATGCACAGATTGTTTTACAGATTTTACCAGATGCTATCTCTAAATTGCTTGACACAATAGAAAATCAGGAATCATTACATTTTACTATAAATCTTGTTAAAGTTTGTCTAGGCATAATGAAAACATTGGTCAAAAATATGTTATATATTAAACGGATTTACTTGTCTTCACATTGCTCACTGATTTAACTAGTTTAACAGTTTGTGCAGTTGAATAGAAAACTATAGTGTTTCTCAAGGCAAAAAAATTGTATTTATTTGTCTGTAATCTATTAATATATATTAACTTTTTATCATTTGTGAGTTTTAAATGTGAAAACAGGTATTTTGTCCTCAAGATTTCATGTATAAAATAAAACATATGTGTTATAAAAAATGAACTGCTCACCTGTGAGATTTGAAGTATTTCAATCTGAATCCCCACAGCATTTTGCACAAAGACAATGGTGCTTCAAACAGCCATGTCTTAAACCATCACATACAGATCACGCCAATATTGTGAATCACCATATTTACATAAGGATAAAACCAACTTCGTAAGTAACCTGAATCATCATTTTAGAGCACATAGACAGATAACAACATAGAAACAATATGCAAGCAGTCATAGGGATCATAAGATGCCTAACTGTATAAACCTTAATAAACAACTTTGGTAAAAGGATCATGATCTGAAATGTGATGGAAATACTAATGAACTTTTTAATCTTTAGTATATGCAATGTAGCAAAATATCAGAAGAATTCCAGTGTGAAATCTGTTAGTGACATATACTGTATAACTGCAAGTTATTTTTCTATTAGTGTACCAGGTAAACCCACTAGACCCACGCTTCTTTAGGATGACCCAAGAACCCGTTTTGGTAAAGTCATTTGCTCAGTCACAACAGTGGACAAATAGAGGCTGAGGAAATCAACCTCTAGACTACAGAATGAAGTTCTTTAGCAGTTCATAGCCTTAATCTTCTGCACCCAGCTACCAGATAACTAGAGGTTCAGTGAATGTACTAAGGTTGTATCATTCTGCAAGCTTACTGTACTGAAAAAATAGCATTGCTTCATAAGAAAAAAACTGGGGTTATACATTTCTGCCAACAGGGCATTTTGGTACCACATTGGAGTTATTAAAACTGAATCAGTTTCTTATGTCAGTGTGACAGTGTTTGACTAGCAGCAACTTGCATTCCAAATATTTATAATAAAAGTAAACCAACCTACATCTACAGAGAGCACTAGTAAAAGGAAGCGTCTGCTGTCTCTGTGGTTGTTGTACTGGAATTTCCTGAAATGTGTTTTGTATCATCTGTTAGGTGTGGTCAGTTGTAGCTAGTGTTTCATTAACTGCTACATATGCATTAGTAACCAAGCTACCCAATGTAAGAATATAGTAGGAGTGGCTGCTTGGTAACGCCCTCAGACCTAGAAACATTAACCTCTTGCATGACTATTTAGCTGTAACATTCTCTTTGGCTCACACACAGTTTAAAAATCCTTCAGAGAACAAAGTTTCAGACTTGAAGTATATTATTTATTTTGCAGCATTTACTTAAAGTTACAGAATCGCATGGCTTTGTCTCACTTTGTCAGCATGCTGCCTATAAAGAGGGTTGCTATTTTTGGAGGCACCCATGGAAATGAAATGTCAGGAGTATATTTAGTCAAACAGTGGTTGAAAAATGAGACTGAGATCCAGCGAGCAGGACTGGAGGTCCGACCTGTCATTTCCAATCCTAGGGCTGTTGAGAAATGTACTCGATACATCGACTCTGATCTGAATAGACTATTTGGCTCAGAGTACCTCAGGTAAGAAATGCATACTGGTTGCTCCAGTTTTTGTTTTATAAAATACAGTTAGTACTTGTGCATTATTTTAGTTATATGAGCATGTGTAGACTGTGACCCATCAAGTCTGTCAAAGTGTACATGTATCTTTATTATCATGACTTTTAGCTGTATATCTCTTAACAAAGCACTACTGAACTGTCCATATGCAAACAAAGTAGTGGTCATTGATGTGTGGCAAATTAAACCTCCTTACTTCTCATTTTAGGTCAGAGTATCGCAGGGTTCTGAACTAGAGTACAGGAAGAAGAACTCTTTGAGTTCATCTTGGTATTGGACAGAGCATCACTGATTCTATTTCTTAACTTTCTCCCATGTCCACTCATCAAGTATGCACATAAAACTAAAATTGTTGACACAACTGGCACATCAAATGTTATCACGAGCAAGACAATACCACTTATGTTCATTAGTCAGACTTCAGCCAGCAAAGAAAATGCATGTCTAACACAATGCTAAGGGCACAAAAAAATGCAATTATTACATTGTCTAATGCACATTGGACAATTTCTTGCAAATTGATTCCAGATAGAAATGTCAGTGTGCAGATTCATATAGTTTTGCTTTTCAAATGTAAATTCCAAGCCTGAGGAATTGTTTTAATACCCCTGTTATGAGTTGAGTAACAGTTATGTCATGGACTGTGTGACACCCCAGCCACTTTTTACCCTATGTTCCTCAATGTGGACAGGATCCAAGCTGTCCCTGTATCCCCATGGGGACAGACTAGTAACCTTGTCTGTCCCTGTACCCCCATGCAGACATACCAGTGACCCTCATTATACCACTGCCACTTTAACTTTATGTAATCCTGCTGCCCTGCTGTGTGACCTGCTGACAGTGGCTAGATTACATGTAACTATATGCCTAAAAACTTTTAGGCATTGTGTCATTTAAAGTGCATGTTTTACAAAACTGTGATGATTTTGTCACACTTTTACTAGGACAGACATATAGTATAAAGGTATTTATATTTACTAGTGTCCTTCTGTGTGATGTAACACTATTATCTAAGATCTGGTGTGGTAAACAAGAATTGTAGTTTTGGTAACTGCATGTCTAGCTTTGTTAATGTTACATAGCAAAACACAGCATTAGGATTCCTAAGTCCTCTGTTCTTAAGTAATTTAATTAACAGTATAGCTAACCACATTGGCAGGATCATTCCTAGACATAGTGTTCTATTGAAACAAAAACAATTAACATGCTTTTTTACAGCTAGCAGTTCAAATGTACCACTAATGAGTTAGGGCAGCCACAGTAGTGTAGTGGTTAGTGTTGTCACCTCACAGCAAGAAGTTCTCCTGTTTAATTCTCAGATGGGGTGCCTTCTGTGCAGAGTCTGCATGTCCTCCCTGTAGTCCAGTGGGTTTCCTCCAGGTGCATAGGTTTCCTCTCACATACCAAAAACATGCAGTTGATAGATTGGACACTCTAAATTAGCCACAGGTGCGAGTGAATGGTATGGATGAACTACCATGGCAGGGCTAGTTACCTGGTGGTGTAAACCTTGGCTTGAGATGATTGTCACTGTTGAAGTGACACCCCGACCCCATGTGCAAAAATGGGAAAAAGGGATTGAAGATAGATGGCTGGAGAGGTTCTTTAGGAGTTGCTAACAAAATTCTCAGCAAACATTTTTATTTTGACTTTACAGAAAGGAGGTGTGTACAGCATTTAGCGTTCTTCAGAAAGATCTATCATAAAAGAAAGGGTGGACAGATTTGTCTAGAGTGATAATTTTGTAAAGTTTTGCATACTTTCCATAGTCTGGAAAACAAAGCTGAAATATTTTAATACTGGTTAGAAAAGAATGTATAGATACAGCCAGTTAGCATTTTTTATAACAGGCCGTAAGTTTCTATATATATTCTGCTGTTGTTAAGATAGGGGGAACTGACAGTAGTGTTAGACTTGCTTATTTATTTATTTTAGATTTTACTTGGAAGATGGGCTGATCTTGAGGACCTTTGCAACACAGTCAGGGCCATAGTTGTATAAGCAACTGGTACAAACAAGTTAACATGTGCTTATTATATTGTAATTTTCAAGACATATTGCAAAGTGATAGTCGATTACATAGCTTAACAGCTGCACACATAAGTTAAATAAAATTTACAAAACTCTGACAAAGAAACTTCAAAACTCTTTTAACAAAAGTCTTAGAAGTTTTTACTTATTTATTTCTTTTGCAGCAAGAGGAAACAGAAACATCAGTTTTTAAAGTCTTGCATTATATGGACTTTGATACTCGACAACAAAGTTCATTCATTACTATACTGTTCAATAGGCATGAGATGGCTATGTACAAATGTGCATGTCTGCAAACATTCAATATAGTACATACTAATGTAATTAGAAATGGTCTGTACATAGACAGTACTTATACCAACAGGAGGGAGATTATTTGTTAGCTAAGGACGGTATTTTTGACCACATATTATTAGTTTGCATGCTTTAAGTTTTTGTGAGTTATTCATTGTCTCTGTAACATGTAACATCTATTGATTTAAGTGGGTTTTAAGTTGTTTTCTGACATTACTGAAGGTAGATTAAGTTTTATGTACTTTAACACCGCTGTAGAGTTGTACTTTTAGCACATCCATGATGCAATCATATGAGAGTAACTTGGGTACAGTTCCAGTGCCAGATTGCTCCAACAAACATTAAATGACAGAAACAGAGGCTGCTTAGTTAGCACATAGATTATAGCTTTGACTGTGACACAAGCAACTAGATTCAGGAAAAGGACCCTTCACCCAGGGCACCTGCCAAGGGAAGTCAGACTGAGCAACTGATGGCCATCTCTCCTATTTCTGAGTGTGAGGGGGGTCTCTGCCACATATATGCCTCTAATGTAAATTAGAAGGCTAGCCCTGAGTGCTTAAATTCTGCCTGAGTGGGCATGAAGACACCACATTTTAAGATAGCATTGAGGGCAAGGAGGTGCTGTTTATTCCAGCATTAACACGCATAAAATGTCTGACATACAGAAATAGCCTGGGGAACAGGATCATCTGTGTTCCCTTTGCCATTTCCAGATGAAATCCATCTGGTGCTCAACTCACCTTCCACTACTGTGCTAAGATGTGCATTTGCTGAAAGGCTAATTTCCCCCACCTAAAAAAGAGGGACCTCAACATAGTCATATGAGGTACCTTGTTAGGTAGAAGAAACAATGAATGGGTCAGGAATGCAGATGATCAAGCTGGTGAGACAGAAAGAAAGACAATGAAAGACATTTTCAAATAAGAGCAGTGGCCGTAATCTTAAGTCCGACTCCCACATTTTTATAAACTGACTTTTGCTGATGGTAACATCAGCTCAAGACCCTTATGCTGCCCTTATTTTCAAAAAACACCCCAGCCATTTAACACTTCTTCAGGTTGTCACATAATATAGTCTGAGTGAAACATTTATATCCTACTGCCAAAGAGATTACTTCCTAGGGAGAGGGAGAAAGTGCCACATCATTAGTTAATTCCTTATTAAGTATCCTAGTCAAAGTTTATGACAAGAGCTGGAAAAAAAAGTTGAAAGATGTAGCCGCATAGCAAGTACATGTTACACTGTAGTACAAATTGTGGAAAGTGATGCTATACTTTACTATGTCACCAGTAGTGAAGTTGTTGGAGTGACGGAGTATAGATATGTCATAGCACACGTTAAAGAGAATCAGAATGCTTTTTTCTCCTTTTTTGCTTGTAAGAGCAAACTAAGCATGCCCACACCACTACCACAATTGCAGACCATAAAACTTGAAATGTGCTATAACCCTGGCAAGGGAGCCCGTAGGATTTTTTGCAGGGGGGTGCAAACCCAGAGCCCCACCCACATAGCTCACCCGCCCCCTGCCAACACAGCCCCGCCCAAGTCCACCCACCCCAAGCCCCGCCCACACAGCCATTCCAGTGTCCCATTACTTGGCTATTTCTCCCCATTTACTGTAGACACTGTTCAAATCTGTGTGCATACTGTTTTATGCTTTAGTTCTACAATGATTACAGGCAGTTGGATTTAATTTACAACTTTTATTTCAAACATTATAGCCCAAACACTGAGACATTTACTAAACCTAAACAAAGCAATAGTCTTACAATGAAAACAGACTTGGCATTAAAGCTTCTCTACTTTTGAAACTCACATTCAATGAAACAGCATTGAAACCCACATTCAAAGAAAATGCATCTGGCCAGTGGCAGGTTATTTACCTTTGAACTGTTTTCAAGCAATAGGCTCATTGCACACAGTTAGGGCCATGCAAAAGTTATTTGATTTACCTGATTGTATTAATTATAATATATAATTGAATTATATCCCTTGTATTATACAGCAACACTTGTTGTCTCTGCCAAAGTAAAAGTAATCTGAATAATTCCACATTAAAGATATCTGAAACTAATGAAGATGTTGTTGCTAGAAAACTGTATATTTCATTGTTTCATCTACAAATTCAGTGCCTGCTGCCATCAAAGAATAAATTGCCTATGTTAAATTAAAAAAATGGTAAGCTGGTATATTGCAATAGAAAATGGATGACAAGCTGAAAAACAGGTTCATAGTTATTAGGCATCTCATCCAAAGGAGGATATCCTGAGGACTGCAGCATACAAATGTAAATGCTGTAGGAATAGAACCTCAAGCCTTTACATTAAGATGCAAGTATTCTACTTGTGGTGCTACTAACATAACTTTTAAACTTTATACCACAATAGAGATACCATTTGCTAAACAAAACAGTTGCACATTGTAAATAGACTTGGCATGAGCAGCAGTAAACTTCGCTTCCCTTAAAACTCACAGTTCCTTGAAAATGCACTTGAAAATAAATTCCACCTGCTAACTCTAACTTGGGCATTTCACTTTTTCTCTCTCACAAACATACCACACCCCTCAAGGCCTCAACCTTAGTGCAAGAAATCTTGACAAAGCCTAAAATAAATAGGGACAGATTATAAATATGGCTCTCAGAAACTTAGAAAATTGCAAGAGTAACAGGATTTGTGTTAGTATGCATTTTTCCAAATGACATGACATCTAAAACTGAAATGTCTCATTATCAGCTTCAATCCTTTTTAGGAGGAATATGGGGCAACAATCTGGACAGCTGAGGGGTATGCTACCTCCCTCTTATACACACCAAATAATTCTGGTCAGACTTGAATTAGTTCTGGGAAGGTTGCACTGAACGACACTGTGCTTGATTTGAAGTGGGTGAAATCCTGGTAGCTAGTGATAACTGATCTGCAGCTCAGCAATGTGGAGCATTAAAGCATTTTTAGCAGAGCATTGTTTCATCACTACCTATTGTGTTTGCACATAAGCTGTAGTTATTTCAAACATTTGCCTTTTTTGATTACTACAGAGTACATTTACCCACCAGAGCTATTGTGTTTTGACTTCACTGTGGAGCTAGTTGTTGCAGGGCTTGGCTTTTAAGTAAGGTAGCAATGCTTATTTACCATATACCATTAAAGTCACCCAACTACAAGTGTACTAACACACAGACACTGCTATAAGACACTGGTCTCCAATAAAATGTAACGAGCTTCTAAAAATACTGTAATCCTGTCCTTTTATTACAAATACTGTCATATGCATTTCAATACCCAAGGCTTATACATTATCTAGTCATGTAAATATTCTCTGTATGGCAACAACAAAAAGGCTTTCAATGCTGGTAATTCTTTAACAATATGCTTACTAAAGCTTACTTGCATCTGAAAATGTCCAACAAGCTTACTAAAGCTTACTTGCATCTTACAATCCCCGACAAGCTTGCCTGATGTTCATTAAACCATGGCTACTTAAACAGAGCAACAGGGCACTGTGACAGCATGCAGTTCCTGAATAATAAGAAGCATAAATCAACAGTATAAAAATCTGATAGAAAACCAGAACATTTTGAAAAATCAAGGACAGATGAAAAGACACGGTCGTATTTGTGATCTACCTTGGATGGAGGAATACTCTGCACACTTACACTGCATAACTGCTCCTTGCCTTCCTTAGACACATCCAGAGCCACTACAATGGGGGGTGGGGTGCAATAAGTATGTCATAATTTGAAATGTCTCTTGCTGACAGTGATGGCTCTGACACTCATACCTCTCAACGTCAGAGCAAGAAATCTGGACAAAGCCATACATAGAACTAGAAGTGGGACACAGGCCCAAAAATAAGGCCAATTTTTAAATATTGCTCTTATTAACTTAAATAGAACAGGTAGATCTTGCATTAGTACAAATTTTCTGAAGGGTATAAAATCTGAAACTCAAATGTCTGCCATTATTTTCTAACTTCAATCTTTAATGACTTGCCACTAATTTGCCAGAAAACCACAATTTTATGAAAAATGGACCAAAATGTGATGCAAAAATATCTGTCAAAAAAGGGACACCTTTTTAATATTAACAGTTAACTTGAAGCAGCTAACAAAATAAGAGCATCCACATGCATTTCTGAAATAAAGGTAATCTATAACTGATCATTACAGTTATATATAATTGTAAACCGTCCACATTTTCTTCCAAAATTGCCATTTTGGAGGAGGGATTATTAGGGGAGAGCAACATTTTGAGCCAGAATTGGGGACAGTTGAGATGTTTGGATATTCCTAAGCTACAAAGTGATTTGCACGTACCTCTCAACCTCTTAATGCAGGAAATCTGAACAAGGCCAAATATATTGGGGAACATACAAACACTACTAAAAATTGCTCTTGTATAAACTTAAAGACAGTCTTGCATTAGCATGCATTTTTCTGAAGGTTATGACATCTGAAACTCAATGTCTGTCATTTAATGGCTTCATTCCTAAATGATTTGCTAGAAAAACAGAAATTTTTGAGGAACAAACCAAAAATAAGCAGCAAATATCTATTAATTCTGCAAAGATATGGACAACTGAGAGGTATAATTCAACCGGGGCTGTCTGAGTTTGCTACCCCCCCCCCTCACAAAATCATGGTCAAATGGAGCCTCCCCCCTGCAGCCATTCCAATGTCCCATTCCTTGGTTATTTTGCCCCATTTACCATAAACACTAATGTGCATACTGCTTTACTTCTGCGATGATTTAGGATTTCATTTGAAAGTTTTATTTTGCATTTTACAGCACAAACCCCAATACATATATGTTAAAGCAATGCAGTCTCACAATGAAAATAGACTAACATTAAAACTTCTCTGCCCTTGAAACTCACATGCATTGAAACAGCACTGAAACCCACTTTCAGAGAAAATACATTTTGCCAATGGCAAATATTAACTCTGGCCCCTCGAACATAACATACACATGCTCTTTGATACACCTTCCTGACTGTATTACATTATATTCCTTGTGCAATACAGTACAGTTGTTAGAGGGCATTTTAATTTTATTGTTTTGAACATTTTTCCAGTAAACAATGAAACAAAAAGCATCCACCAATGACAAAACTGCCCAATTCAGAACATTTCCATCATAAAAAGTCTACTCAAGTCCACCAGTATCAGTAAAAAATATACACAATCTCCGAAGTAGTAAAATCCACATTGAAGAAATTTGTAACTAATAAAGAGGTTGCTGCTAGCAAACACTTTATATGTCATTGTTTAATCTACAAATAAAGTGCCTGTTACCCTTGAAGAATAAATTGCCTTTGTTGCATGCAATAAAAAAATGAAAAGCTAGTAATACTGCAATAGAGAATGGATAGCAAACTGTTAACAGGTTCATAGTTACTAGGTATCTTTGCCAAAAGGACTGCAGCATCCACCCCTTTACAACACAATACAGCATCAGCAATGCATTTACCTACTGTGGGAGTAGAACCCACAGCCTTCAGCATCTAAAGCAAGTACACTGTTGTGCTATTAACAATGCAAGCAGACTAAACATAAGCAGCACTAAACTTTTGCTCCCCTGCAGCTCTCAGCTCCTTGTAAAATCTACTCGACACTCAGCTGTATCTCTGAACTTTGCAGCACAAGAAATCTGGAAAAAGACAAAATTTATTGGGAGGGGGGACAAAAGGCCAAAAACCAGGGACACATTTTAAACATTGCTTGTATAATGTTTGAAAGTTGCTAGAATAAAATGCTGCGTTACCACCATACATTTCACTGCCACATCTTGAACCCAGGGGACCCCGTGCAAAACAGTCAGAGCAACATACCACTACGCCAAATCAGCTGTTTTGTGAAAGAGGAAGACTGAAACTTTACCATTTAGTGAATTCAGTTCTCACCATAGCACAGCTGTCAACCTCTTAGCACAAAATACCTGAACAAAGCCAATAATGGGTGACTACAACCACCAAACATTCAGTGAATTCAGTTCTCACCATAGCTCTCTACCTCTTAGCAAATAACACCCGGACAAAGCCAGTAATGGGGGAATATAGCCCCCAAACATATTCAGTGAAATCAGTTCTTACCATAGCTCTCAACATTAGCAAAAAACCTGGATGAAGCCAATAAATACCTGAACAAAGCCAATACTGGGTGAATACAGCCCCCAAACATATTCAGTGAATTCAGTTCTTACCATAACTCTCAACCCTAGCACAAAACCTGGATGAAGCCAATAATGGGGGGGGGGTATACAGTCTCAAACACAGGGATACATTTCAAATATCCATCTTGTACACTTAGAAAATTGCTAGAATAAAAGCTTTTGTTACCATGCACTTTCTGAAGAATATGAAGTCTGATATTGAAATGTGTCCATTTTTTTAACATTTGTTAACCAGGAAAGTCTGACTTTGAAAAAAAAAGCTAATTTTTAGCAGAGGCCCAGGGAGAAACAAACACTCCAGACAGCCAAGAATAAAACCAGAGAACATGTAGCTGTCAGGCAACAAGGACACAAATACAGAAACCAGTTAGTATTGTAACTTTAGTTAGTGTAAAGAACCAGATGAAAACACCACTGGTCTTGCTTCTGCCACAAACAAGCAACTCCAAGTATCTAACTGAAAACTGTAACCGTACAATCATTAAAACAAAAAAAGCAGTAAGTGCAACAGAATCCCCCAATTCTTGAAAAAAAAGTATGCCACCTGATGTAATCCCCCACCACTTAGAACCTTCACCTACAGCTCCGTTACTGAACAAAATCACAAACGGTATTACTTTCTTAACACATTCCTGTAATTTAACATCTTTACTTTACTACTACTTGCGGTGTAAATACAGTTCAATTGCCAGACAGCTGTACAGGTAAAGAGACAGGTAAATATGCAGACAGAAAGAAAAAAAAACTTGAAGGTGTACTCTTAATTAATACAATATCGGTAGGACCATGGGACCTACTTCAAAAAGGGGACCGATCCTATTCTTTTCCAAGTATGTTTGAATCCTGGTTTGCTGCTGAGAAGCCATTGGAACTATATTGCACCATGTACACCTGGGGCATTTTACACACACTGGTGTATCACAGGGCTTAGTTTTGGGCCCTCTTCTATTTGGCATATATTTCTCAGACCTTTAGGTTAGCACTTCTGACTTATGGTTAATTAAATTTGCAGTTGAGTGTAAACTGAGTGTTCTTATTCAATCTTCATCTAACTCACAATTGCTCCAGCATGGTTTAAACAATGGTAACAATTGTGAAAGGATGATGGTCTCAAATTAAATGTAACAAATGTAGCATAGTTCATTTTGGTAAACAAAACAGTTTTATTTACAGTGTAAGAGATGCACCTCTCCAATCAGACACTGCTCTTAGGGATATGGGTAAGCTTGTTGATAATTCCTTATCATTTGACCATCATGTCTTCAGAGTAGCTCAGAAAGCCTTTTATAAGGCTCATCTGGTTTCCAAAGGCATCTCCAATAGATCCAAAGAAGTCTTAATTCCCCTTTACTCGTATCTTTGCAGACCCATTATTGAATATAATGCACCTTTTGCATGTATTTATTGAAACATCTCCTACAACGTGAGAGACCTCAGACATCCATAAGTAAGATGATCAATGGTCTCAAAAATCTTATTTATCAGGACAGACTGGCAGTCCTTTCTCTGAATTCAGTCTCTTACAGACTCCTCCATGGAGATCTATGTCTAGCCTTTTGTGGCATGAAAGATCCAACCTTATTTGACCCCCTATTCCTTTCCAGAACTAATGGTACATCAATTACTCTGTTAAAGGAACTAAACCTTCATCAGCAGGTAAATAAGACACGTTGACATAACAGATTTGTACCGCAGTATAACCTTCACCTCTGGAACAAACTTCCCCTATATGTCAAGCAGAGTAGCATCCTTGCCACTTTCAAGGTAAACCTAAAATATTGGATCGGCAGCCTCAAAACTTCTCTCACAGTCTATGTTATCTTGCCTTCTTTGAGGCTAGAGGGAAATTTTGAATAGGGTTTTTGGCCAGACTTGAAATGGTCTGCAGACTGATTGCCTAGTACTTACTTAAGAACCTATAAACCTACATTAGAAGCAGAGTATATCTGCACAGAATGACATTTTTCCCAAATGGGTCTTGACACTTTACATAAATCAGACTCATCATAGTTAAATCCTGTTTCAGCTATAGATTAATGGATTTGGAGCACTCGTGGAAAATCACGAGCTACTACATGTTTTTGAAAGGGGATTAGGCCCCTTTCCACAAAGTGTCTGCACTTTAGAGTCGGCAAAATAAAGTATGAAGAATACATCAGCTGAAGCACCATCAAAGGGGGGGATTTATGGGTGCAGCCAACCTTCACCTCAAGGATGCAGAAAAAATATCATATACAGATTCAGTGAAATTCAAAAACAGAGATTAGAAAAAATAATTGCAACTGAATACACTAATGTCATAAAACTCTAAAATCTTTGCAAGAACATGCCACATAGCTAGGCCAAATCTTTCTGTATTCTACAACTAAACATTTCCCTAACAATATAATGCAGATTGATTTTTTTTTTTAATACAAATTCGCTAACCATTCCACTGAAACAACAGAAATATGGCAATGTTCCCCCCATTTATGATGTAGTGATATCCCAACTCCTTTTGGTATACCATTCCACCCTGGAATGCCTTAATATCTAAGTAACACACACTTTAAACAAAATTCTCCAAATAGCTTCTTGAGATAATACACAGACAACATCATACACAAAAATAAGGCCAGATAAGAAACAGAAATAAAAGCATTCCTGTTTGTTTGTAAACTAAAATAATTTAAGTCTTACAGTAGGTAATATGTTGACTGAATAGTAGATGAAATTTTGGACTGTACTAAGAAAGACTTTGCACGCTTTATATTACTACAGACTGATCTGCCTACCTGTCTATGCATTGCTTCTGCTGTGAGCTTGATCCCTACCTCCTGTAAGTCCTCTGTCTTTTGCATTTTTTCAATTTCTTGAGAAACAGGGAAAGAAGATTTTCTTTCCGCTTGGATTGTTTTTTTCAGAATTATCCTGGACATGTCTGCTTGGTGCTTGCTAATTCAATAATCTCTTTCACCTTAATGCAGAACAAAGAATACTCAAAGTATGAATACAGAAGCAACAAAAAATGATGGTGGATGGCTAATTCATTTCATGTAATTCTTAGGGTAAATAAGGTTTAAGATTGATGATTCCAGATACGCCAACTTAAAGTGTAGGCAACAAGCAATTAAACTTTCTCTCGCGTCTTTGCAAGTAACCAACAAGAGTGCTTTGGTGTGTTTTGCACCATGTACACCTGGGGCATTTTACACACACACACACACACACACACACACACACACACACACACACACACACACACACACACACACACACACACACCTCTACCTGAAAGTGTCCCATCTTCCGTCTATCTACTCCCGCTTGTTATTCCGTTTCAGGTCCCATCTTCCGTTCGTCTCAGTTCCCGCTCGAATCATCCTGCTCACAAACTTCTAAATATGAGCGAGAGCGATGATGTCAGCACGCCCGCGACTGGACTGTTTGCACGGACTTCTTTCTTCTTAAAGAAAAACGCATGTAAAAAAAAACAAAAAAAAAACCTTTTTTTTTTTTTTTAAATTATCTAGTCAGCCGATTCCAGGGGGGTTCAAGTGCACCCCCTTGCACCTGCCTGCGGGCGCCCTTGAACCCTGGTCTAATATTGCAGACAATTAAAAAAGTTTGCATTGTATTTAAGTACATTATACTTGTATCATGACAGAAATGTAAATATACAAAATATGTGTCAGTTCATACAAGTCCTTCAGTCATGAATTAGACAAAAGAAAATAAAGTTTGTATATGGAATTTAATTCATAGGTTCATAGGTTCATAGGTAGGTACTAGGCTATTGGCCCTAGGGCCTATATAAGCCTAGCCAAACGGTACCCTAACTTTTGCCACCCAAGAAAATTATTTTCCTGTGCCCCTGTCAAGCAGAGCCACAGAAGTGATCCCCGGGGTGAATTTCCTATCTCCCATCCAATCATGAAAATTTTTCTTGAAGAGTGCTAATGAGGAGCTTTGTTTGATATAGATAGGTAGTTTGTTCCAGAGTACGGGAAGTTTCTGGGACAGGAATCTATCCCTCCAGCATGTTCTGTTTATTGTGGTGACAAGGTTTAGGTCCCTAGAGCGTGTAGCTTGGAGGGACTGGGATTTCTTTAAGTGGAGCATTTCCAACAGCTCTGGGTTTGGCATAGCTTTGTATGTTAGGTAGAGATCGCATCTGAGTAGGCGATATGCGACAGAGTAAAACTGGAGTTTTTTGAGATGGTCTACATAGGGCATCTGTTTGAGGCCGGTAATCCTCTTTGTGAGGTATTTCTGTGGCCTTTCTAGTTGTTGTAGATGTCTTGTGAGGTACATACCAAAAGGGGCGTTGTGCTCTATAATGGGTCTAATGAGTGATGAGTTGAGGGGAACAATGACCTCTTTTTTCCTGGATGAGAAACCTTTTGTGATGAGGTGTGCCACGTAGAAGGATTTCCTGACTACTGTGGTGATGTGATTATCAAAGGAGAGACTAGTTTCCACCTGTGTCCCAAGGTATCTTATCACACTTTCAGTGTTAAGTAGACTACTGCCTATGTGGTAGTTCATGGGTACAGAGTTTTTGCCAAAAGGGATGAAAATGCACATTTTGGCATTGAGCTTCAGGCCATGGCTTTGACACCAGGCATCTGTCTTAGTGAGGCCCTTTTGTAGGATGTCCACATCGTTAGGACTTTCAATTATGGCTCCTAGTTTGCAATCATCTGCAAACTTTGTTAGCCAAAGACCTTCTGTGTTAGCTTGTACTTCAGAGAAGTAGATACCAAACAGGAGAGGACCCAGGACTGAACCCTGTAGTACTCCACTTGTCATTGGTCTGAAGTCAGATTTGGAGTCTGTTACTTTCACAGTGTGGGTTCTGTCCATGAGCCAGTTGGCAACCCATCTTGTGACATAGGGATTTATACCTAGTTTAGTGAGCTTATCTATAATTCCAGAATGGGGGATGGTGTCGAAAGCCTTGGCGAGATCTAGATAAGCTGTGTGAACCACCTTACCCTCATCTATGGCTTTGGTAACTGCTTCAAAGAAGTCAATCCGGTATAGGAGACATGATCTGCCTTTTACAAACCTGAACTGGGTAGGATCCAGAGTTTGGAGATTACCAATGTCTTTGTTTTTAAGTTCCATGATAATACGTTCCATGGCCTTGCAGACCAGGCTCAGAGCTTGGCTTTGGAGAGTGTGTTTTTTACCTGTGCAGTAGTGATTACAGGAACTTTGTATTCTTCCGGTATAGAGATGGGCCCTTTAGGGGATGAGAGAGGGGTAAAGTTAGCACTGAACCTTATCTGCCAGGATGTTGGCAATATCAGTTGGTTCTGTATATTTAGTGCCATTGTGCTGTAACTCAGAGCAGTGTTGCCATTAAGATTCTTGACATAGCTATAGAATGCTTTGTGGTTGTCTTTAGAATCAGTAGCGATTTTGTTTTCGTAACTAGCTTTGGAGGATATTATGAGGGATCTCAGCTTCTTACTGAGGCTGATCATGAAGTTCCTCCAATCATGAGATTTTACTCTTTTTTTGCAACAGTTTCTTTCTTCTGTTGTAGAGTTTGTTTATGGCAGGGGACCACCAGATTGGCTTCCTTTTTTTGAAGGATAGCATCTTGGTTCTGTTAGGGATTGCATGATCCATGCACTCGTGTAAGTGCTTATAGAGTGCAGTTGTATAGAATTCAGCAGTTGTACCTCTATTGTCCGTCAGCATGGGTGTCGTGACGTTTGCCACTTCTGTCTTAAGAAGCGTGAAGTTGGCTTTTGAGAAATTTTTTACTGTGGTTTCCCTAATGGGGGGTGGGATGTGGATGTCTAGGGTGATTTGCATGTGGAACACCGGTTGCTCATGTTGGTAATGACCAGGTCTAGGATAATGCTGCCCCTGTGTTTTTCCCAGTGTAATTCCCAGTGTTTTTTTAAGAAAGTAGGTACCAGTGCATACTTTCAGTGTATTCTTTATGTACTCATTATTGGTATGTGCAGTATTATACAAGACACAATCATCCTAAAATTGCCATTTTTATAAAGTACTATTTTAGAAGATGAGCAGTCTTCCCAGTTTTAAATATGCTCTTGGCTTTTTTCTCTAACATAATTTGCCTTTATTTAGTAGTTGCATTGCTTATTTTTATAGTTGCTGTACTACTTACATGAATGTTCTTCTTAAAGCTCTGCTGAAAAAGTGAATCCCTTGGTAATCAGTTAAACCCGCACAGATATCAAAATGTAAATAAACTATTCTATACAAGATATGTTTATATTACCATATTCTAGAAATGCTGAAGACTGTAACATTTTTCTCTGTTACTTTTTATAATGCATCTTGGAACACGGTGATATCCACTAAACAGATTATGTTCTTAGCAAATTATTAATGATTAAATCATTGATCCCTATCATGTGGAGGATACTGATTAAACAAGAAATGTGCATGTCTAACCTGATCTTCATCACGCTGATTAAACAATGAAGCTGAAGATTATGGCTGAGATTAAAGAAACTTGACTGGGGAGGGGGCCAGTCTACTGATCAACTCTGCTAACTAGTTTCATTTATTTTTAATTTGTTACAGGTAATGTTGCAAACAAAAGGATTACAAATAACAGAAACTGTCTCACTCCATATGTTAAACATTTAAATCTTTCATAATCCTTGTTGCTCGCTCAGGAGAAATATGGTATAAGGGCTTATAGCTCTGTGCACACAATTTAGCCATACAATGCAACAGTGCCCTGTGACAGCAGTTGCAGATTTGCAGCTGGGTATAATAAAATAAATCTTCCCTGCATTATGTACAAAAACTCTGTGCTTAAACTTCTAATGTGAATGTAAAAATACTGAAGAGTTGTTTGCCATTAAAGAGCTGTCACTATTAGCTTAACTCTTTCAGGCATGCTCTTTTTTAGAGTGTATGGAAGAAATGGTGTGGCAGTCTTGTTTATTTATATTATATAAAGTAAAATCTTTAAATTGTTTCTTTGAGTCGAAGATATCAAAGTATGGTCACATGATTAGTTTTGTTTGTCAAAGATGATTCTGCTTTGTGGCACTTTTGTAGAAGATATACGTATATGCTTACTGTAGATGACTGTGTACATCCATCAGCTTTCCACTGACCTGCAAAGGATGTGCTATATGACTGCTATGATGAAATGAAGAAGTTAAAAAAAATGAGGACTAGTAACAGAAGTAGGCAGTGCAGTGCTACAGTAACATTACTGCTTCACTCAGTAATTCAGTTTGCTTCCTGAATGAGGTACTTTCTGTGCAGAGTGTGTATATCCTTGTTGTGTCTGCATGGGCTTTCTCCAGTTTGCTGTCACATCTAAAGGCATAGTGATAGATCAGTAGGTGAAATGGTAGTCTTGCAGGATGCCAATAGGTATGCGTGTGTGTGTGTGTGTGTGTGTGTGTGTGTGTGTGTGTGTGTGTGTGTGTGTGTGTGTGTGTGTGTGTCTGTGTCTTGCAATGGACAGATGTCCCTTCCAGGAATGGTTCTATGTTTTATAACCTTTGCTTGTTGTGATAGGTTCTGGCTACCTTCTGCTCTGTATAAGATAAAGTTGATTTAATGAGTGAGTGAGTGAATGAATTAATAAAAGTATAAGTGCACTCGGCAAAGTAAATAAACTTCAAGCTGAGGTTGTGTTTATTTATATATTTTGACATTTGTTAACTGGGTATGCCCAACTGAGCATGTGCCCTTTTTCAGCGGAGGCCCGGGGAGAACATCTCCATACAGAACAAATATTATTTAGAGGTAACATAAAGTACAGAAAACTTCATTAACATAACATAAAATACAGGAGTAACTATAGCTACATTAAAATCGCAATATACAGTACAGAATTAATAGGTGTACTAGCAGAAAAAAAAAACAATTACAAAAATAAAAGATTGCTTTAGAGGACTATGATTTGTTGACTGTCACCGAGTCTTTAATGCTAAAAAGAAAGAAAGGTGATTGCTGGAGCAACTGCATAAGGAGACAGGGTTTATCCTGAAAAGTTTCAGTCTGTTGGCCTTCATAGACATACTAGAAGGACTAATTGGTGTCTTTACTTGTCATCACTTTATAGAGCAGACCAAGCTCATCTCCTTTTTAATATGTGTTCCATACCAGTAAGCTCCCTGGCTGGGTGACTCACTCATGTGTCATCAGGCCATGTTACCTGCCTTATTTCTCCTTCCAGCATCAACTGTTGCTGTTACACAACCACTGTGGTACTTCTTGATCACAACTCCTCAGGCTGAGTGAAGACTTTATGTCTGATAACCAGATTGGTAGAATCATCCAGAATGGATCTTTTCCAAGCAAAACCCAGGTGGAAGGCTAATACAGAAATGAAACAGAAAGTATAGCAGATTGTATAATAATTATACAAAGGATATCCAGATATCTACATAGAATGAGATACATATACAAATATCACCTAGCAGGCATACAGTTATCAGGTAGCAATATTTATATCCAACAAAATATTCTATTTCACTTAGAATAATTTAATATCCAGTTTAGCACTGTTAAATGTACAAATATGATGAGGTGCATCATACATAAAATATGAGGTACTGATATAGGAATGTATCTTTCAGTGAGAGTAAATGAATATAAACTGCTATAAATATACTATAATATTTTATAGCAGCATCAGCCTATGTTCTAATCTGGAATTTATGTTTAATACCTTGACATAACAGTAACCCAGTAGACAGAAGAATGTGTGCTGAAATGAGCAAAGGAGTGAGAATAGGGTAATAAATAAAAAAGGATGGACGTTATTTGTCGATACTTTACTGTTCAAGAATTGTACATTTAGATGCCATTAGAAAAGGTCCAAAAGTGTCAGCTGGATAATAAGGGAGGCAGCATTCATTTTGCCACTGATTACAGTACAGCCTCACATGTAGTGACATGTAGTAATGAAGTTGTGAAGTTTCATGACAAAGAACATAAGAGCATGTCAATCAGTAATCATGTTAGCATGGCCAGTGCATATTAACCAACTTTGGTCTCCACCAAAACTGCAATGTGCCAGATCCAGACTTGTCCCACTCCCTGTAAAGAAGGGATAGTTTTAACATTCTGAGTGTTTTTGTCCTCATGTAGACTTTATATTTAAGAGTGTGGAGCAGGTATATGAATCTTATAAGGCAAAGCCCATGCCCTATCATAATATCATACTAGTCTATTGATTGAAGGGGCATTTTTAAGCCTAGTGATACTTCTCAATAAAATTTGACAGATATTGGTTTCCAAGGGTTTTGTGGAAGAATATATATATATATATATATATATATATATATATATATATATATATATATATATATATATATTAGAGAGAGAGAGAGACAGACATCTTGTATTTACAAACCTCCTCTTTCTAATAGAGACATAGGTGCCAGACCATATTTATAATTTCCTATCCAGTGATCCAAGTTTCAGTTGAATAATGGCAGGGATGAATTCTGCCTCATAATGATGGGGAACCTGTTCCAGAGAAGGGGGAGCCTCTGAGACACATACCTGTCCCTCCAGCATGTCCTATTTACCTTGCAGGCAAGGTTTAGGTCCCTGGATTGGATGCTTCTGCTGCTGTTTGTTTTAAAGATGTGCAACAGGTCCATTAGGGCTGTATCAGAAGTTGTTTTGTAGGCAAGGCATAGTTTGTTTCTCAGAAGCCTGTAGGAGACTGAATGTACGGACAAAGCTTTGAGGTGGCCTCATAGGACTTGTGTTCCACACCATGCACTCTTTTTGTGAGGGATCTCTGTGAATGCTCCAATTGTTGCATATGCCTGACCAGCTACATACCAAAGGAGACACTGTACTCAAAAACTGGTCTTATGGGAGTAAAGTCCAACAGAATGATGACATGTATGGATTTAGATGCCATATCCCTGCTTAAAAGTTGTGCAAGATAGAATGATTTCCACACTACAATTGACAAATTATGGTCATATCCCAAATTAATATCTACATGTGTTCCAAAATCTCTGTCTACAGAGTCTACCCTTGGGGTGTATTGTCAATTTAGTAGTTCACTGGGATGGCCTTCTTTCTGGATGATATGATGCACTTTTTGGTACTGAGTTTTAGACCACGATTCTCGTACCAGTTATTAGTCTGTGTCGGGCCTTCTTGGAGGATATGTGTGTGTTGAGGGGATTCAATGACTGCACCCAATTTGCAAACATCTGTGAACTTGGTCAACCAGAAGTCGTTGATGTTTAGCCTTGACCTCAGGAAAGTAGATGCCAAACAGGAGTTGCCCTAGCACTGAGTCCTGAGACACTTCACTAGTACCTTGCAATTCTGTGGAGGTAGATTCCCCTATTCTAACTTCTTGGTTCATGTCTGTAATCTGGCTGGCTATCCAGTGGGTGGTATAGGGTTTTATACATAGTTTACTGAGGTTTTATATACTGCCTGAGTGGAGTATTGTGTCAAATGCCTTAGCCAGCTTAATTATCCCACCCCAGATGGGACCCAAAACTACATTCTGTGGTTTAGGAGGACAATGCTTTATTTATTAGGCCACTGGATTTAAAAGGTCAAGGTTCTGAAACTGCTTTGATTGGGTATTGTTATTCTTTGTATAAAATACACAGGTCTGGTAGGTTTTCTTCTGTTAATGTGCTTGAACCTGATGAGTGCCTTTAACCATGAACACTGCTGTGTGATGCTATAGTCAATACCTGCTTCTGTCAAAATTCTACCAGACAGGTAATTTTAACATTGTGTATGTGGTAGATGCATTTATACTAAACCACAAGGAGTTAAGTCTGAGATTAAGACCATCTGCAGCTGGATACGCCAAAGGTCCATCCTGAGGACTTTAATATTTTCTATGCTTGTGAATTCCTCCTTATCAATTTGTATGAATGCATTCCCTATAGTTAAGTTTAAATAATGCATTAGTAAAATTCTGTGGCCCTGTTATAGAACTTTCAATGGTTCATCCACAGACGAACTTTGCAAAAATTTACCTAAAGCTTTTTCAGCATAGACTGGTATTAAACAATACCAAAATGACAGTACTGGAATTTAGGGTTGCGGAGTATGTATGAATGTACCAGCCCTAAGGTAGATGTTTTGGAAGAGAGATTTTTTTTAAGTATAGGCAAATTGTATTAGAAGGTCAATAAAGTTTTCAAAATAGTATAGCACATTTGGTCTAAACTGTTTATAAATAACAGAAGTTGACAAAAAGTTAGATGATGTATGTTTACTTTTATCTACCTTTCTTGATTGCAGTATATGGAGCCATTCACCACATACAAATCAGTCTTTGGAGGTGGTAGCTGTTTTATTTTCCATTATGCATAAGTACCTTTATCTTGTCAAGTCTGAGAATAAGTTGATATGATTTAAATTAAATAGTATAGTAAACTCTTGGTTAACCTACACCCATGGGGATTGGTAGATGCCGGATACTGTAAATGTTATGTTGTCTTATCTCACCTTCATTCTTGATGATTGGGTTCAGAACCCAGTTCCAACTCAGCTGCATACTAAAGCTCAAGAGTTTTCACTGGCTTTAAGGCTACAACTTATCCCAAGATGCCTAGCGACTGTTACCCAGATCTCGTTTGCCACTTGAAGCTTCAGGATTGCTTTTTCGCTGGCTCAGGCTAAGTGGATTTTTTCTTAACTTTTCTGTGTGGTTGTTCACTAATAATTAAGTAGTAGAATAATCTCTTTTTATTGCTATATCTTGCGTGTTCCTTGTTCTTGATAAAGCTCCTTTTCAGTCATCTAGGCGCCTTTCAGATGATGATGTGGAGCAGCTGGTTAGAAGGTTGCTTCGTACACTGGCCCTGGAAAAATTCTCACTAGCCCAGCCCAGATGGTCATGGAGCTGACTCTAGTAGCTTCTTTACCTTCAGTTCCTCCTTTGACTCAGTTGAGTTCAAAGCCAGAGTGCCTAGAAGTCCTAGTGGTGGATCCGTCGGACCCAAAATCCATCCCTGGAGTTTCAGTGCCGATCTCCACTCTGACCACTTCGATGTTGTCTTCTATCGAGGGCTCTGAGGGTCGAGACTCCCTCGTCAGTTCTAGGGGGAAGAGTCAAACCGGACCCTTGTCAGATCCGACTGTCCCACTCAGGGCTTTGGTACAGGTGAGTGGATTGAGAATGTTACCTACCTCAACTCTTGACTCCTTCCCTGATCCATTCAACTCTGAGTGTTTTAGAGCAGAATGGGTCTAACAGCTGAATCATCAGAGTCAAGTCCAGGGGGATAACTTTGACTCTGAGGATTTTAGAGCCATTGCTTCCCCGCAGTGCATTTATCATTGGATAGCTCACGTCTGATTCCCTCCTCAGAGGCAGAACCTGAATGGGGTGGAGAGTTGGCTGATCTGCAAGCTTTGGCTCCAGGGAGGCTGACTTCCACTTCTCCTGGACCTTCTGCCTTCAAGGTTTTCTCCTGGCAGGGGGTCCTTTGACTATCACCTCTTCAGATCCTATTTCCATCCCTCCTTCAGATCTGACTGCTAAGTCTCATCATCTTACTCCAAAGCAACAGCCAACCCGTATGAACTTCAGACAGTCCCTGCACAGATCTTCTCCTTTCTTTCGACACCTCTCCAGACACTCCCACTGAAGAGATTCCTCGGAAGAAACAATACAAAAGGAGGCATTTAGATTCTCCTCAGGAATCATAGACAGAGGACACTGATTTTGATGAAGGAGAAGGGTCCCCAGATAACCAGAAGACATTTCATTTGGAGACATTTTAGAGATCCTGCACAAAAAAGGTAGATGGTCTTCCCAGAACCCTTCTCAGGAGTAATCTGTGTTCCTGGAAACTTTTGGGTCTGGACCATTAACATCTTGGGTTACCCCCATCGGTGGATGATCTTGTCGACCTTGTCTCCTGCAAGGCGTGGAAGGAGCTGGATTTTGTATAGCCCATCCATAAATGGCCGGATAAGATCCTGAGTGCACCACTAGATAGACAACATTGGCCCAAGGGGATTCCTGTAGATGCCATAGTTGTTGCGGCAGCTACAAAAAGAGGTAGTTGAACAGAGCTCAACTGTCCATTCCCCTAACAGAGAATCTAGACGTTTGGAAAGATATGGAAAGTGATTATATGCATCAGCAACTTTTGCTATATGATCGCTGAATTACCGAGCACACTTAACTAGGTTACAGAAGGACTTAATAAAGGAAATCTCTAACTCTACTCCTGGGTCCATGTCAGCAGAGGAAACAAAAGCTTATTCTTCATTACTAGCCACCCTATAATCCATATCAAACACATTCATGAGGTTAATCTGTCATGCGGCTGAAGGTTCCTCATGGGCCACGGGTACAGGCATATCCATTAAGAGGCATGCCCTGATGCGCTTGTGTGACTTTGTGGAAACCTTTAAAGGATCATTCATCAATGCTCCTTTTGATGGATCCTCCCTTTTTGGTCCTACTGGCAAAGAGACTCTTTCCCATAGTGAACCAGGTGGAAAGACCCTGTCTGCCATAGGAATCCATTTTTCTACCCTGCAGAGATCCTTTTCAAGGAATCAGCATGGTGGTAAGAAAATGTGGTTTCAGAAATCTCAAGGGACTTTTCAAGATTCACATAGAGAGATTTCTCTAAGAGGCAGAGGGGAAAATAATTATAATAATAGAAGACACTGCCCACATGGCAGAGGGAGTCCTCAAAATTAAGGGTCTTGAGATTCTTTCTAGGACAGACCCTTCCAGCATTCCTGAAAGGTCACCTGACTGACTGGAGACAGTCAGGGATGCTTGTCTTTGCACCCAGAAGCTTGGGCAGTCATCACAAAGATACATGGGTGCAAAGAATCATATCCAGAGGATACTGTATTCCCTTTTTACAAAGTCCACCAAGGATGAAAAAAATCTCTCTGATGTTCCACCCAATCAATGGGAGCAAGCACCCCTAGAAATTCAAAAGCTGCTAGACAAAAGATTCTTCCGAGAGGTCCCACCAGACCAGAGAAGATCCAGTTTTTACTCAAGGTTTTTTTAGTACCAAAGAAAACAGGGGACCTGAGACCCATTATGTATCTCAGTTATCTAAACAAATTCATAAAGAACAAATTCTAGATGGTCACCATTCAGTCCATTTTACCATTGCTCCAAAAAGGTGACTGGATGTGCTCTATAGATTTGAATGATGCATACTATCACATAAACATGAACAGATGATACCAAAGGTTCCTTCGCTTCCAGCTGGGAACCAGTCATTATCAGTTCAGAGCCCTGCCCTTTGGTCTCACCAAAGCTCCCAGGGTGTTCATCAAATATATGGCAGTGGCTGCAGCTCATTTAAGACTGCCTGGATTCAGGGTGTTTCCTTACTTAGATGTCTGGCTTCTCACCACATCAACCAGGCATCTATTGATAACAGCCAGAGACTATCTTCTTCAGTTGGCTCGCTCTCTAGGTAACACCATAAATCTTGGAAGATCCAGTCTTCAGCCAGTACAAGTCTTGGAGTTTATAGGGGCTCACCTAGACACAGTGAATCTTCAAGCCTTCTTACCATATAGTAGAATTCTTACTTTAAGATTAATTGTCTTCCAGCAAAACTGGTCTTAAGAACTTTGGGATCAATGGCTGCTGCAATCACATTGATACCAACAGTTTGTTTTGCACATGAGGATCCTTCAGTGGACTTTACAAGTGAAATGGTCCATTCTAAACCAACCCTTACAATTTCCAATAAAACTGTCCAGGGTATGCAAGGACTTGTTAGTATGGTGGATCCAATTGAATGAAATTTGCCAAGGTCGCCCCTTTATACTTACTCCACCCAGTGCCACATTGACCACTGACATGTCACAGTTTGAGGGGGGGGGTATTGTTTGGAATGGACTGTTTAAGGCACATGAATCCCAGTAGAGACCAAATTGCATATAAATGTCCTGGATATGAGAGCAGTCATATTAGCTTTGCAGGCCTCCCATAACTTTGTCCCTCTGGGGACAGTTGCTATTCAAATGGACAATATGTCAGTGGTTTGGTACATCACAGACAGGTGGGAACCATATCTTACCCTCTTTGCCGAGAAGCAATGAGCGTTTGGCAATTGCCAGTCTAATCCATCTGCTTTCTTATAGTGATGCACATTCCCAGGAAATCAAATGTTCTAGCAGACAGGCTCAGCAGGGCTATTCTGATGTCTCATGAATGGCCTCTCAATCAGTCAGTGGCAAACATGATCTTCTACCAGTGAGGTCAACCATGCTGCGATCTGTTCACTTCTCCCCTCAACAAGTGCAGCAGGTTCTTTGTCCTAATCCCTCTTCAGGGACAGTCACTGAGAGATGCTCTAGTCCATACTTGGCTCTCTGGTCTTCTTTATGTCTATCCTCGCCTACCATTAATCCTCAAATTTCTTCAGAAAGCTTCCAGGTTGAAGAGGAAAGTAATCCTCATTGCCCCCTTCTGGCCTTGGTAGATTTGGTTTCCCTTCCTGTGGTCTCATTTAATATTTCCTCTATGAACACTGGACCCCAGTCAAGATTTCCTTTCACACCCATCAGCCCTCTCTCATTCAGACATTCTGGGCCTCAAACTGACCACATAGTTTTCCAAATTCCAATGATGGGTAGACATTCCAGGCTTTCCTCTCCATTTTGAAGAATTTTGTTTTCATCTCAGAAACCCTCTACCAGAAAGATTTACAAAAGTAAATAGAAAAGATTTTCCTTCTGGGCTCGGCAGAGAGATCTGGATCCTTTCTCTGCTCTGATTTCTGTTGTTTTAGAATTTCTAAAATGTATTTCCAAATTGGGGCTAGTTTCTCTACTATTAAAGTTCAACTGGCTGCCATTTCAAATTTTGCATCGGAGATAATGCCCTCCAATTGGCATCATCTAGGCTGTGTATGGCTTTTCTTAAGGGTACTTTTTACATAGGCCACCTGTTAAGAATCCTATACCATCTTGGGATCTTACCTTGGTTTTACAAAGTCTAATGCTATCATCATTTGAACCCTATTCAAAAGTGGACCTTATGTTTCTGTCTTGGAAAACATTTTTTTCTCATAGCCATAAGTTTGGCATGGTGAACTCCAAGCACTTTCTTCAAAACTGCCTTATTTTATCTTCCATAAGGACAGGGTTGCCTTATGTACAAATCCATCTTTCTTACCCAAAGTTGCGTCAGAAGCAAATATCAATCAACTCATCAGTTTTCTTCCCTAAATATGAAAACAAAGAATACATGCTTTATTCTTTAGATGTACATAGACAACTTAATTTCTATCTTCATAAAATAAATGAAATTAGAAAGACTGATCAGTTTGTTTCCTTTGCTAAGAACAAATTGGTTAGGTCTGCCTCAAAAACTATAAAAACCAAGTGGATAACTGATTGTATTTCTCATGTGTATTCCCTAAAAGGCTTGACCTTACCAAAATAACCAAAAGCTCATTCAACTACGTCTATGGCTACATCATCTGCCTTTTTGGTCCACAGCTTCCATTGATGACATTTGTGCAGCTGCCATTTGATCTAAAGCTTATACCTTTGTAGCTCATTATACATTGGACATCACCTCCAGGAATAGAGCAGCATTTGGTTATGTGGTACTCTGGAACATCCTGCCATGAGGGCCACCCAAGTTTACAGTAGCTGGGGACTCTGCCCCATCCATTGAGGAGTGAATAAAAATAACAACATTAGATATTTAAGTACTTACCATGACTATGCATCTGTGTTGCGCATTTTCATTCTTCCTCAACTTCCCTCCCACCTTCCCCCTTCCTTGGCTTTGGAAATGACATGATTGAGTTTGTTCCTGTTTGTGCCTGTAGGCCAGGCTATTTACAGTGGTCATGCTGTCTACACAGCATACCTTAACCAGGCCCCATGCTAGCATAGTTAATGCAGTGCAATCAATCCTTATGTAGTAAGACGGAGAACAAATTGAATAAAAAACAGAACCCATGCAATGCACTTAGCAGATGTCTCATCAAAGTGTATGAAGGTGACCAATGTTGTCCCACAGGGCTCAGTTTTGGGACCTCTTTTGCTTGGCATTTACTTTTCTGATCTTCCAACCATGAACCATGACCTCTGGCTAGCTAAGTTTGCAGACAACTTTAAACTAGGATTCACTGTCAAGTCTCCCACTGATGCCAAAACCCTTCGTCAAGAGTTTATACTCGTAAATGTCTAGTGTACTAAAAATAGGCTCAAATTAAATGCTAAAAGGTGGACAAGTGTCACATTTGGTCTATTGCCCCTCCCCAGCAAACACAGAAAACACACAACCCCAAAATGAGAATGTTGTTAAAAACCTTGGAACTTGGGTTGGTAATTCCCTTTCCTGTAAGTATCATGTAAGAATAATAGTCAGAAATCCTTTGTAGTTAATGCAGCTAATTGCCAAAGTAATATCATCCAGATCTAAAGAGGTTATTGTACCCTCATTGTCAGCATCGATCAGGCTATTTATTCAATACTTTGCCTTTTCAGTATTGATTAGGCCAATTATTCAATACAATGTTCCTTTGGATATACCTCATTAGATATGTAAAAAAAATAGAAATACCCCGGGTGTTCCTGACAAACAAGATCACTGGCTTAAAATCATTTAAGTTACCAGAAAAGACTGGAAGCACTGTCCCTTTATTTCGTATCTTGTAGACTTCTGAGGGAGATATGCGCCTTGCCTTCCATGCTATTAGGGACCAAGTAGCATATCTCTCAAGCGCTTAATGGAAGAAATCTGAACAAAGCCTAAAATAATGGAGGGACAAAGGCACAAAAATAGAGACTGACTTTAGGCATAGCTGTTTTAAACTCAGAAAGTTGCTAGAATAACAGGATTTATATTAGAATGCATTTTCTGAGGTCTGAAACTCAAATGTATGCCTTTCTTTAGTGACTTCAATCATTTGCCAGAAAACCACAAATTATATGAGGAACAAACCAAACATATGAAGCAAAAGCAGAACATTCTGTTTAAATCCAGACAATTGAGAGGTATACTGAATAATTTGGCGTTCTTGTTTTTTTTTCACAAATCCCACAAATACCAGAACCAGGGTTCTAAATTTTCCTCAACAGATAAATAAAAGACAGTAAAGAAATATGCTCATTATGGAAAAGACTGTTACTGCAAATCTAGCAGCATGATACATACTCTTCCTACAAATGTGAATTGAGGCATTAGATGGGTATTCACAAATTCACCCCTGGCTTGACTGGCCACAAAATAAATAAATAAATAAATAATAAAAAAATGAGGTGCTGTCTAAGGATGTGTACTGGCAAGGCATAAATAGTCTCAAGACTCAGTGTTGTATTTCCTATGATCCTATCAAAGACAGGTGGTCTTGAAAGCAAGAGCAGAAGAAAAACTAACAGCACATTCAATATTAGATCACTGTTGCAATATCATAAGCTGTTTGGGATATATCCTGCCAAGGGTATGACCAACTGGTGAGTTTTTCAATGCTTAGGGATACCTTCCCCACACTTTAACTACCAGGAGCTCTCTTAGAGCACCATACAAAAGGCAGTTAGAGCACCAAAAGCTTCAGAGATTTATTGATGCTGAAGTTTACTTTTTAAGGGTTCCATGGTACTGATAATTGGCTATCATTCCTTCAAAGGTGGGCAGCTAAGTCTTTTGATAGGAAAACCTTCCACATAATTATTTTTCTGAGGAAAACTTATGTTTTTCTGTAAAAGTATTGCTTTTTTTGGGAGACTTACATCTAGGATTAACTCATTTTGTCAGGGGATTTTTACATTGTGAACGTTTGTGTGAAGAAAGTGTGTAAATCTATTTTTACATTTTTTCTACATATTTCTGTAGTTTGTATGTGTTAGGGGCAAGGATTTGTGCTTTTCAGGACTGTCAGTGTGCTTCTAACCTCAAAACCACCTTTTAGCTATTATAATATTTACTGACACGCAGGGCCTGCTACCCATCTTCAGTGTTTCTTTCTCAGCAAATCTATGGAGCAGTTACTGGTCTTCTCACTTTTTCCTTTCCCAGCTGCAAGAAGAAGAAAATTATCAGGGAGTCTTTGGGTGTCAGGTTGGCTCCAGTTGTGCTTCAGCCTGTGATAGGTGGCTTTGCTGTGGCCATATTTGGTTCCTCAAACTGTTAATTATTTTCCTCTCAGTCCCATTAGTGTAGCACTTACAGCCACTAAAGAGCTGGGGACAGACACGACTGTGGCTGCATGGTTGCTATAGGCAAAGAAGACCTGCTGTTCTCAGCCTCAGGTGAAGGAGATTGTGAAGGTCTACCATATAACTGGGAAAGGAAACCTTAACCCCAGGATAGTATGCCTGCTTTGGGTAGATCCTTTCCCAGGGAGTTTTTGTAGAAAAAACAAAAAACAAATCAAATGGAACAAAATTTGTCTTCTCATGTTTCTATTTCAATGGGCAGGGAAGATATCCTGGGTTTTGCTAGGGAATTAATTTCTGCTTTTACATTACCTACTTCCTCTTCAGGAAAGAAAAGAAAGTGAAAAAAATGTTCCTTCACTTTCTGACTCTGATTTTCAATTAGAAGAGCAGGAAATGGGGGGAAAACGTTGTGCTTCAGGAATTTCTTCACTACCTGAAGATTCTGATTCTGAGGAAAGTGTTGCTTCAGATTTCTCTTCAGAAGACCTTTTTTATGAAACTCTATTTAAAATGAAGCAGTTTTTTTCAGTGGGATCCAAATGAAATTCCCACTGCTCAGTGCTGCCGAGTAAATGTGTTATAGTGTGTTACAGTTGGAAATTCCTCAGTTTGCAACTGAAGCTCCTGATCTGATGATGTTTTTTTCATCTGCTCCTTAATGTATGGGTCTCATATCTGACCTTTGATCAGGCTTTGGACACTTCTAAGCTTTGGAAGTGGTGCTCAAACTACTCCCTCTACCTATAATCCCTTGTGTAAAGAACGCACTACATCAAATCTCATTTGTCGCCATAAGCACTTGACTGATCTTGGTGGTCAGGAGTGTTTTTTGTCAAAAAAGAGAAGTACTTTAAATTTTGATATTTTCTTCTGTAGCATTTATGCTTGCTGTTTCCTCCCCTTTATCTTCTTCTTGCTCCTTTGGAGGCTTTTTTTCCCATAACAAAATGCAAAATAAATAAATAAATAAATAAAAGTACTGATTTAGTAGATAATTTTGTGTTATTAGTTGATATTTTGTATACTTTTTATCTAATAAAATACACTTTTTCTTCTTCTTTTTTTTATTTGGTTATGAGGATGGCAAGCCCTCAGGCTTCAAAAAATACATAGCTCACTCCCACATGCTTCCCAACTTGGACACACATGAGAAGTGCATTTATTTCCTAGGACCTTCTCATCCTGATGTTGCCTGCTGTATCTGTGAAGCTCATGGTCAATGAGCCATCTTAGAGAGAAGAAACAAGTTGATTTTAAAGGATCTCCTACAGCCTACCACAGGAGAGAAGCCCTCTTCAGGATCGGGGAAGTCTGGGGTTGCATCATCTTCCTCTTCTCCATCTTCATCCTCAAAAAAGGTTGATAAATCCAGAGAGAAGCATAAGGAGACAGAGAGAGAAATAGAGAAAAAGAAAGGAAAGGAGGAATAAAAATCTACAAAAGCAGAAATCTACGATCCAACACCCTCATCAGCTCTGCCGACTAAGAACTTTAGACTTTTGGAGTCAATGCTCTTTTTGAATCCAATAATTATTGGATCCATAACACTTCTTAGGTTTTCTCTGGATCCTATTTCCCATAGGCTGTGATCTCTAATCCTGCAAGATAGACCCCATTATCCTTGTAGGACTCCTTCCACTACTTCCTCTCTAAGGTCAGCTAAGTCTTATTGGAGCCTTACTGAAGAAGATGTGAACAAGATAATGAGGCATTTCCTTTGGACCCAAATCCAGTTGGGGGTACTCCCAGCTCCCACTACTGTTAGATATGAAGGACCATTTCTTCCCCTCACTCACTAATAGCAATCCTCAGATCAGTACCACTGAATCTGACTCTTGCCCAGGGCAGATTTACATTGGAGCCAAGGTTTCATACTTCTTCTACTCTGATGAGTTCTCTGACTAAGATGACTCCAACAATGTGGGAGTCTTGGAGCAAAACTGTCAGAAATTACTCTCATAGAGTTTGATTGGATCCAAGGTCTTCTGATTCTTACCTTCTTTTAGGGGCATCAGCACTTGATAGGTCAGCTCCAGCAACAGCCTCAGATTGCAGCCGAATGGCATTGAGGGTTGAGTCACCTTTGGGGGGGTTAGCTGTGACAGCAAGGCTCCCAGATCCATATTGAGCTTGGTGTCTGAAGTTTTTGAGAAAGTACTCTTTCATCCTAGAGAGAGAGGTCTACCCTTTTGGAATTGGATCCAACCCTCCCCATAGGATTTCCTAGGATCTACAGCCTTCTCTCCTGGTCCCTTTAAGGCAGCCAGTTTCTGGGAGCTTCTAGTCTGTCCTTCCAAGGGAGATGATATATCTTTCTGAGTCCTGTCCTGAACAATGCACAGAGGAGGTTCACAGGAAACATAGGTGTGAGAGAAAACACTTAGATTCCACTGAGGAATCCTCAACCAATGGAACTGATTTTGATGAGGGAGAAGGTTCTCCCAGATCCCCCCTTGAGAACATCTTGTTTATAGAGATTCTCAAACTTCTTAGACAGAAAGAGAGTTGGTCATCCCAAGCACCATCTTCTGAGGAATCAGTTTTTCCTTGAAGATTTCGGTTCTGGCCAGTCTGTTTCTTGGATGGTCCCCCCAGCTAAATAGAAAACACATCTGATCTCATCCAAGGCATGATAGAAAACAGGCACAGCTAAGCCTTTCGCTAAAAAGCCCAACATGTTTTTGGTTGCTTCCAAATACTGTACCATTTGGAACAAGGGTCCTGCAGTAGATCCTGTGGTAATGGCAGTAGCCACAAAGAAGAAGGTTATGGAAGATAGTTTCTCTGTCCATCCACCAAATAGAGTCACATGCATTGAACAGATTTGGGAAGCACGTCTATGTCTCATTTCTTTTTTTTTTGGTGACAGCACTTAATTACCTGGCACATATCAGTCATTTCCAGAGAGATTTGCTAAGGAAATCACCAATTCTCTCCAGAGACCTTGACTGAGGATCAAAGAAAATCTATTGCTTCATAATTTGCTGTACTACAGTCATTATATAATGCCTCTGTGTACCTTAGTTCTAATGCCACAGAGTGTGCATGTAGAACAGCTGGTACATGCATTTCCATAAGAAGACACACCAGAATGTGGCTATGTGATTTTGTGGAGCATTTCAAGACATCCTTTGTCAATGACCCATATGATGGACCAACTATGGCTGGTCCCAGGGTAAAAGAGACTATCTCAAAAACTGAGATGGTTGCAAATCCCTATCTGCTGTGGGGATCAAATTCATTATCTTCCTATAAGGACCTTCTCCAAAAATGAGAAGGGAGGAAAGAGAATGTGATTTCATAAATCCCAGGGCTTTGCATCTGACACTTCTTGAGAAAGAACTTAAAAGGCAGATCATGCCTTTTAAACTTGGTTGACTTTTTCGAAACAGTCACCAAAGCCATTGATGAGGGAAAGGCAGTCCATACAGCCTACCTCGATCTGGCGAAGGCCTTCGATACAATACCCCACTCGGGTATCATTGAAAAACTCATCAGCTTAAATGTTAACCCATACATCACAAGATGGGTTGCAAACTGGCTGAGTGACAGAACCCACAGGGTCAGAGTTGCTGGCGCCATATCAGACTCAAAGCCTGTCACAGGTGGTGTCCCACAGGGCTCAGTCCTGGGCCCACTCTTGTTTGGCATCTACTTTTCAGAAGTACAAGCAAACACATGAGGGTTATGGCTGACAAAGTTTGCAGATGACTGCAAACTGGGCGCCATAGTCGAAAACACATCTGACACAGATATCCTTCAGAAGGGTCTCACAGAAACGGATAACTGGTGCCAGAGCCATGGCCTAAAGTTAAATGCCAAAAAATGCATAGTCATACCCTTCGGGAAAAACAAGGTTACCCCTAGCTACCATATAGGTGGCAATCCACTGAGCACAGAAGAAGTTATCAGGGACCTGGGGACCCAGGTTGATAGTAGTCTGTCATTCGACACCCATGTAGCTAAAGTAGTTAGGAAGACCTTCTACATTGCCCACCTTATCATGAAGGGATTCTCATCTAGATCAAGGGAGGTCATAGTCTCCCTATACTCATCACTCATCAGACCAATGATTGAGTACAATGCCCCATTCGGGATGTATCTGACCCGACACTTGCAGCAGCTGGAGAGGCCACAGAAGTTCCTCACCAAAAGGATAAAGGGTCTCAAAAATCTGTCCTATGCTGCCCGACTGAAAGAACTCCAGCTCTGTTCAGTCGCTTACCACTTGCTCAGAGGTGACCTTTGCCTGACATACAAGGCCATGTCAAACCCAGATTTGATGAATATGCTTCACCTCAAAAAATCTAGATCCGTCAGAGCCACAAGGGCGGGAGACTTAAACCTCGACATGGCTATTAATAGGACGTGCTGGAGGGATAGATTCATCACCCAAAGACTCCCTATGCTGTGGAACAAAATCCCGGTATATGTGAGGCAGAGCACCTCGCTGGCCTTGTTCAAGAGAAATCTTGACCAATGGATGGGAGATCGCAGATATACCCCAGGGATTACCTCAGTGTCACTGCTCGACAGAGGCACAGCAAAATAATGGGTATAGTTCCTCATACTAAAGGGGTGGCGTAAGCCACAAAACTATGGGCTAGGCTTGTAAATGCCCTTGGGCAGATAGCCTAGTATGAACCTATGAACCTATGAACTCCCTGAGGAAGAGGGTAAATTCTTATAATGGACATCACTCAAGGGGAAGAGGTGGCCATCAAAACCAAGGCTTCAGGTTTATTCTCGGACAAGCTTTTCCAGTGCTCCTGACTGCCTTCCACTGGGTGCAGTTGGGAGATGCTTATCATTGCACTCAACAACCTGGACATCCATCAATCAAGACAGTTGGGTGCAGAGAATCATGATCAGAGGCTATTTCATTCCTTTCCATGCCCTTCCTTCATGCCGCCAAAGAATTCCCAATGTTCCACCCTCACAAAGGAAAGAAGCCACTTCAGAAATAAGCACATTTCTGAAAAATCAGGTCATCCAAGAGGTCCCTTCAGACCAGAGATAATCCAAAATTTACTCAAGATTCGTTTTAGTGACAAAGAAAAATGGAGACCAATATTGAACAAATGTTTCTTGAACAAGTTTGTGAAGAGAATGAAATTCCAGATGGTCATGGTTCATTCCATTCTTCCATTACTCATTAATGAAGAAGAACAAGTGAATGTGCTCAATAAATCTTCAGAATGCATGCTACCATATAAAGATAGACAGACACTCCAGGAATTATCTTTGCTTCTTGCTGAGAACTAGTCATTATCAATTCATTCCCTCTAGGTGTTTACCAAGTGTATGGCAATAGTGGCAACTCATCAATGACTGCAGGGTTTCCAGGTATTCCTGTATTCAGATGACTGGCTCATCACTGCCCCTTCCATGAATGGACATGCTCAAACCAGGGACTCCTTGCTGAAATTGTGCATAGACTTGCAGAATACAGCTAATTTAGAAAAGTCCAGGCTACAACCAGTTGGGTCTCTAGTGGTCATCGGAGTATTTTTGGACACCAGACTTCAGATAGCAAAACTCCCTCAAGTAACAATTAGATCCCTTCCTCAACAAGCCCATATAGTCTTATCTCACCAGAAGGCACCAGTGAGACTAATTCTTAACCTTATAGACTTCCGTGGCAGCCTCAATCACATTACTGCCATTGGCTAGACTCTACATATGGGTTCTTTGATGGATTCTGGTGGTTCAGTGGTCAGTCAAGAAACAACTCATGTCTTTTCTACTCATTCTAATGAATGTCTGCAGAACTCACATTCAGTGGTGGCTGGAATCTCTTCATGTTCTACAGGGATGTCCTTTCATTCTTGCTTCCTCCAAGCCACAGTAGACATAGACACTTACCTACTTGGGTGGGCATTATCTGGGAAAGACTGTCCAAGGCACTTGATCCCAAACAGAGGCCAGTCTTCACATCAGTATATTAGAGATGACAGCAGTCCTTTTAGCACTGCAGGCCTTTCAGGATTCTCGCCCATTGGGTGTGATATCTATTCAGACAGACAACATGGCAGTTGTTTCATACATTAACAAACAGGGAGGAAACAGATTTTATATTTTATGTTGAGAGCCCATGAGAGTGTGGCAATGGGTATTATCTTCTCACCACTTTTAATAACAAAGCATATCCGGGTAAAATCCAGTTTCTCTACACACAGCTTGTGCAGGTCTATCCTGCTCTTTCATGAGTAGTCTCTCAGTCCATTAGTAACAGAGTGGATTTTCAGTTGCTGGGACCAACATTGTTGTGACCTCTTTGCCTTTCCCCACAACACAGAATGCATCAAGTTCTTCATTATAGCTCCCCAAGAGGGGGAGTCACTCAGGAACTCTCTGATGCACCCTTGGCCTACAGGATTCCTTTACACCTTTCTCTCAATGCTCCTGATTCCAAGGTTTCTTCAGAAAACATCTGTAATGAAAGTCACAGTCATCTCCATAACCCATTTTTGGCCTCAACAAGTCTGGTTTCCCTTACTATAGTCTCATGTAATCCACCCTTCCTGGGTGCTGAGCTTGGACCCAGATCTTCTATCTCCCCTCTTGGGGGTCACCTCACCTGAACATTCTGTCCCTCAAATTGGCCGCATGGTTTCTCCAATTCCAATGATGGTTCGACAGTCTAGGTTTTCAGTTCAGTTCTTCACATTTTGTCTTCTTTCCAAAAACCCTTGACTAGGAAAATTTATAAGAGCAAATGGAAAATGTTTTCTATTTTAGTTGAATGATAAAATATTAACCCTTTCTTGGCCCCACTTCAAGCAATTTTGGAATTCCTTGCACACTTTTTCTAGTGTGGAGCCAGCTATTGTACAATCAAGGTTCAGTTAGATGCTATATCCTCTTTCCATATGGATGAAAATCATACGCCCATTACATCTCTCAGCCTGTCCAAGGATTTCTTATGAGGTACCTTTCTACTGTGTCCTCCATGGGATGTTACTATTGTGCTACAGGTTTTGACTGGGCCCTCATTTGAACCTGCTGCTAGGGATGATCTGAAGTTTTTATCATGGGAGACTTTATTTCTGGTGGCTATCACTTCTGCCAGGAGAATTTCTGTGCTACAAGCTCTATTTTCATAACCTCCATACCTAATTATTGACAAGGACAGAGTGTCATTAAGAATCAGCCCCTTTTTTCTTCCTAAGATAGCTTCTGAATCATCCATTAATCAGTCAATAAGTCTTCCAATGCTCTTCCCAAAATTTTCTAACAAGGTTGAATATACTTTGCATTTGCTAGATGTCTATCATCAGTTACATTTTTATTTACATCAGATAAAACCTTTCAGGAAATCTGTTCAGTTATTTGTGTTCTTTTCTTCAGCTAAAACTGCGAAAGTAGAGTCCAAAGTCACCCTTTTGTGCTGGTTGCCATAGTGTATTCCCTTTTTATCAAGAAAGAGGATTGCTACTTCCTTCAATTCCAAAAGCTGATTCCACCAGATCTGTGGCTTTTTCTACAGCCTTATTTTCTAGTGTTCTAGTTGATGACATATGTGCTGCAGCTACCTAGTCCAAGGTACTTATCTTCATCTCACACTATAAATTAGATATGCAGTCCAGATCTGGGGCCTTCTTTGCTTCAGCTGTGCTCTAGAATATCCTTCTATAAGGCTTCCCAAGTGAAAAAGTAGCTATAGACTTTGTCCATGAAAAGACAATATTAGATACAAAAGTTATGCACTCACCATAAAAATAGATCTGCGTTATCTGTTTCTGTCTTTTCTCAGCTACCGTCCCACCATCCTCCTCCTTATTTTTCTCATATACACAGTTTTATTCTTATTATATTTCCATTTTAAGATGGTTCTAGCTGACCTTGCCTTGGCTCCTGAAGGTCCTGCCTTTCTCTTTCATTCTCTTTGCTCAGCTGGGCAGTGTTAAATTCCCTTTTATTGGCAGGCAAACTCAATCTGAGGTAGCTTGTTCCTTGCACAAGGGATTATGAGTAGGGAAAGAGCCTGGATTCAAAGCTTAGAACTGGCTGAAGATGGATCCTAGGTCAGATCCAAAACCCATATGTTGAGGAAGGACAGAAACAGATAACACAGATCTAGCATTATGGTGAGTGCATATCCTTTGTTTTTATCTGCTTTAAAGAATGTATTTGTCAGTTTGTAGTTTACCTAACAGTCAACCTCCTGCCCCTAGGAAGTCTGACAATTTATACAGGGTACCTCAGACTCATAAATACTTGATCTGATGTTGTCATTTTCATTCCTTTCTCAACTGATGCATCTTGGATCTGTCCCTGGATCCAGCTTGGCTGCATTTACTTAGATTCTCAGATCCAGCTCTCGAACTCCTCCCTTTACCCGTAATGCCTCATGGCCCTATAACACTGAAGATCTTATTTGCCACTTCTACACTTCAGAAGTGGATTGTACTCTCTTGAGCTTTAGATGTATTTATCAACCATTTTATGAGTTAAAATACACAAATTGTATATTTCTTATTTATACTTCACCCTTCCTACCTCTTTGTTTAATTATTGCATTTTTTTCCAGTAGGCTTTAAACTTTTCCTACCCATTTTTCTCAGGATACTCTTTTTACCATTATTGGTAATTTTTCTTTCTCCTTTCTTAATGTTTCCTACCCATTCTTAGGGTATTTCTGATATACCATTACTTGTATTTCTTCTTCCTATATATTTTCAAAAAAAATCTTTCTTTCTTTCATTCTTTTACATTTCTTCTCATATTTACTGTTGGTTTGTTTGTTTATGTCTTTCGGCTTTTCCCGGTTAGGGGTCGCCACAGCGGAACTCCGGTCCGCTAATGATTGGCAGTAGATTTTTACATGCTGGCTTGCTGGGCCTAACTCACAACCTTCAATGAAGGAACACCCATTCACGCATGTCACCACACAGAAGACGCGCTAACCGAGAATCGAATGGGCGTCTAACTGTGAGGCGACAACGCTACCGCAGCACCACCACCACAGTGGAAATATGGCTAAAAACCCAACAGCTTTTAAAAAGTGCACTTCCTGTAGGCATAAGATAACCAATTCTGATTATCACAAGGAATGTGTGTATTGCTTAGGAGCAGCCCACCTTGAAACCTCCTCTCAGATTTATGTGGGTTTCAATTCTGAGGCCTTAAGTGATCACTACAATAAACTAGTTCTAAAAGTTTTGCTGCCTTTGTCTGCTTCTTCCACTGTTGCTTCTGTTTCAGGGATTCAAACCCATTCTAAGAAACAAAAAACCTCTTCAGACTACAAGCAGCACAAGAAAACACTCTCCTGCCCATTCTCTGAAACCTGCTCCAGTCTTAGAGCCACCAGCTTAATTAGTAAAAAGATCAGATCCGACACCTTCAGATATAATATCAGGAACACTGAAATCTCCTAGGATTCTGAGCCCTCATTTTCACCAGAACCTGTTTCTCTATGGCTCCGATCACCTTTTAGCACGAGACTCTGAACAGAATGTCATGCCCCTCTTCCACAACGACTTCTATCAGGTCCTTCGTAAGACTATCTAAAGCAGATGTGTATAGGATAATGTGGAAGTTTCTCAGGACTCAGATTCAGATGGGGGCATTAACGGTTCCATCTCCCATTGGATCTATGAGCCTCCAACCTCTCTCTCATCCACTTGTTTCTCCTTCTCCAATCTGTCCAGCAATTACAGAGCCCTCGGATCCAGGAATTCTAAGAGTAGATGTGTTAGATCTAAAGATAGCTAGATCCTTGACTCCGACTCATCCCTAACTTGTTTGGCAGTGATCTCCCTACAGCAGGATGGGTCTCAAAGCCAAACTTTCAGAGCCAGATCGGGGGGGGGGGGGTTAGAGTCTGAGGCTTTTGCAGCCATTGCTTCCCCTCAGTGCTTCAGCACTAGATAGCTTGAGTCCAGCTCCTGGGCAGTTAGGGCTTGGCCGTAGCTGACACTTCAGCTCCAGTAAGGCCAGCAATAGCTTCTCTTGGTCCTTCTGCCTTTGAGATGGAGGAGAGGGCTTTCTCTTACCCAAGAGTCCAGTCTACTTGTATTTCTTTGGATCCTACCCATCTACCTCCTTGGGTCTGAATTCTGAGCCTCATCAACCTATCCCGCAGGGACAGCTAGCCCATTTGAATTTCCAGGCAGTTCCTCTGCAGGAACTTCCCCTCTCTTCTGATACCGCTCCAAATTATCCCACTGATGAAGTCCCCCAGAAGAGATTGGGCAAAAGGAGGCACATATATTCCTCTCATGAATCTTTACCTCAAGACACTGATTTTGATGAAGGGGAGGGGTCTTCAAGGTCTCTACCAGAGGACATCTCATTTTAAGATATACTAGAGATCTTTAGCTAGAAAGGTGGAGCGTCTTCCAATCCCCCTTCCCAGGAGGAGTCATTGTTCCTAGAAGCCTTTGGGTCCAGCCCGTCTATGTCTTGGGTTACTTCCCCAGTGGATGACCTTATAGGTTTCGAGTCTCACCGGGTATGGAAGGAACCTGATACCATGCAGCCCATCCCTCGTCACCTCAATAAATTTCTTGCTCCACAAAAAAACAGACCTCATTGTAGTAAGGGAGTTTCTGTGTATGCCATGGATGTGGTAGTTGCAACTAAGACAGCACTAGCAGAACAGAGCTCTTCTGTCCACCCTCCTACCAGAGAGTCCAGGGCCATGGACAGATTTGGAAAGTGCATTTATGCCTCAGCAATTTTTGCTCTACTGTTGCTCAATTATTTGGCACATTTCACCAGATTACAGATTGACTTGATTAAAGAACTCTGCAAATCTCTTCCTGGGTCCATGCCAGCAGAGGAGCACAAATTGCCATCTTTGCAGCTGGCCACCCTTCAGTCTATTTCCAAGGCATCCATGAGGTTAATATTTCATGCAGAGGAAGGTTCCTCATGGGCAGCGGGTTCAGGCATAGTTGTCAGGAGACATGCCTAAACGCGCTTATGTGATTTTGTGGAGCCCTTCAAGTCTTCTTTCATCAATGCTCTCTTTGATGGATCTTCCTTGTTTGCCCCAAAAGCAAAATAAATGCTCTCCTGTACTGAGGAAGATGAAAAGACCTTGTCTGCTATGGGAATACATTTTTCTATCCTTCAAAGAGCATTTTCCTGGAATCAGAGCAGAAATAAAAAAATGTGGTTCCAAATATCACAAGGTCTTTTCCAGTACTCATGAGGACAAACTTTTCCCAGAGACAGAGGAGGAAGTTCCAATGGAAGATGCAGTCCTCAAAGTAGAGGTGGTCTGCAAAGCCAAGGATTTTTGAGATTTCTTCTCAGATAAACCCTTCTAATGCTCCTAAAGAGGTATCTGACTGCTCTATTCTGGAGGCAGTCAGGGGAGTTTATCTCTGCACCAAGAAGCCTAGGCATCAATTATAAACAGGATTTGGGTACAAAAAGTTATATCCAGAGGTTATGTTATTCCTTTTTTGCAAATCTCACCAAACAAAAGGAAAAGGCTCACTTACATTCCACCCAGTCAGCAGGAGTTAGCAGCCATAGAAATTCAAAAGTTGTTAGAAAAAAAGAGTCATTCAGGAGGTCCCACCAGACCAGACAGGATTTGGAACTTACTCAAGGATCTGATGTTGTCAATTGTCATTCATTCCTCAATATATGGGTACAGATCCTATCCTCAGATCTGACTCAAACAGCTCATGGATGCTACAAGCTCTCAAGCTCCTTCGTTACCTACAATGCAGTAGTCCCATTCATTCCCCAGATCTGATTTGCCACCATTGTGTACAGACATGGTCTCTGCAGCTCTTGGGTATTAGTTTGAGAAAATAAGTTATTTTCAATTATATATCTTCTTCCGGTTCACTGAAGTTTCTTCTTTATCCCCCCTTTCCATAGTCATCTTTCTTCTACATCTTGTCGGTAATTCTTTATACCATAGCTGGTATTCCCTTTCCTTTTTTTTATTTAATAAATAAATATATATATATATATATATATATATATATATATATATATATATATATATATATATATATATATATATATATATATATATATATATATATATATTTCAACCCTTCTGCTCTAACTTCCCTCTTGTTAATTCCTTTCTAAAAGTGGGATTTTTTTCATCATTTTTGTGTAGTAAAATGGCAGATAAACCATCAGGGTTTAAAAATGTAGCAAATGAGGTATAAAATTCCATTGTCAGATGCCTATGATCTCTGCATTTATTGTTTAGGTCCTGAACATTTGCAGTCTTCATGCTCTGTTTGTAAGGCTTTTAACCATAGAGTGTTAATAGACTGAAAAAACAAACTAATTCTCAAGGGCCTTCTTCCTTCAGCCTTTGGAGAATCACTTGCTGGAGCTCAACTCTCCAAATCTGAGAGAAAGGAAGCCAAGAAAAGACTGTCTGAGCAACCTGGATCCTCTCAATCCGGTTTAGATCTGACCTCAGAACCGCTCAAGAAAACTCAAAGAATTTCAGATCCTAAAGATGAGCCTTAAGATACAACTTCTTCAGATACCAGATCCTTATCTTTGGATCCAGCTCATCATGTACCTAAGCAGTTACCTAGAACTAGGTATGTGTCTTCCTTGGATCCTGTACCCTCTTGGTTCCCATCTCCATTCCTGGAAAGATGCTGTCATTCTAGATCACCTTACATAGCCTCTTCCCATTTGTCTGGATGTCTCACAGAAGCTGATGTGGACAGAATGATGAGGAAGTTTCTCTCAACACAAATTCTGATGGGAGTTCTCCCCATGGGTTTGGAGACCTTCACTAGTACAACCCCACCAGTTTTGGCTCCTTTTCTGATCCATCCTTTGGTTTCAGGGGTGGTTGGTCTAGCAATAACCCTTCTCAAGGAAGCATTTGGTACTGGCCCAACTACTTCCTGGGTGACTCTGCCCACTGATGAGCTCATTGATTTGATGTCTCAATGAACGTGGAAGAAACCTGATTCTGTTGAGCTAATCCCCAATAGATCAGATATATTCCTGGCACCACCGAAGAGAAGAGAATTCTGGAACAGAGGAGTACCAGTGGCTAACCACCAATAAAGAACTTATGGAACAGAGTTCCTGTGTTCATCCCCCTAGGGCACTGGACAGGTTTGGAAAGCACATGTATGCCTCTGTGACCTTTGTACTCAGGTCTCTGAATTACCTGGCACACTTCACAAGATTATGGAGGGATTTGATCAAGAAATTTTCAAAGTCTTTCTATGGGACCAGTACTTCTCAGGCAGAGTCTTCTATTGTTTCACAGTTGCCCTTCAATCTGTTTCAAACTCATCCATGATTCTTATTTCACATGCAGCTGAAGGAGCCTCAAGGGCAGCAGGTTCAGGCATTTCCATCAGGAGGCATGCCTGGATGCATCTGTGTGATTTTGCGGAGCTCTTGAAATCTTTCTTCATTAATGCTGCTTTTGACAGAAGTTTGTTATTTGGCCCCAAGGTGAAAGCCACACTCTCCAGGTACAAGCAAGATGGTAAGACCCTGTCTGCAGTGAGTGTACATTTTCTGACTCCTCAAAGAACCTTTTCAAGGAAGTAAATGTGGTTCAGGAAATCCCATGATTCATTCCATGATCCATGTGGAGATAGTTCCCCCAGGAGCAGAGGAAGGAACTCAAATGAGAAATGCTACCCACATGGCAGAGGAGGCCCACAGAACCAGGGTCCAGAGATTCTTTCTCTGAGAGACCCTGTAAGTGCTCCTGAATGGAGGCCTGATTGCCCACCTCTGGAGGCAGTCAGGGGGTCACTTATCCCTGCAACAGGGAGCCTGGCTGGACATTACAAAAGATACTTGGGTGCACAGGATTATTTCCAGAGGTTATATAATTCCCTTTTCCCTACCCCCTCCATTAGTCAACAAAACTCCAGATGTTACACCTAGTCTGAGGAAAATAACAGCTCTAGAAATACAAAAGCTGTTAGAAGAAAGAGTAATCCAAGAGGTCCTCCCAGACCAAAAAGGATCCAGAACTTACTCAGGATTCTTTTTTAATTCCAAAGAGAACAGGGAACTGGGGACCAGTTTTTGATCTTAGCATTCTGGACAAATCAGGTCAGTATACCAAGTTCTTAATGGTCACAGTTCAGTCCACCTTGCTTTTTCTGCACAAGGATGGCTGGATGTTTTGAATAGATATCCAGGACAAATACTATCACATAAAAATTAACAGACAGTCCAAGAGATATCTATACTTCTGCCTGGGACCCAGTCAATATCAATTCAGAGTACTGCCCTTTGGCCTCACCATAGCCCACAGGGTGTTCACCAAATGCATGGCAGTAGTAGCGGCTCACTTGAGACTGCAGGGATTCCTGGTGCTTCTGTGTCTAGATGACTGGCTCATTGCTGCTTCAACCAAGTATTTGCTGATAGCAGCTCAGGACCATGCATTCCAGGGTTGATCCAATCTAGGAATTACAATCAAGCACAAGAAATCTCATCTTTAACCATCTCAGGTGTTACAGTTCATAAGGCCATTCTACAACACAATATCAATGACAGCATCTCTCCTTTTGACAAGAGTTCAAACTATTCATTTTCAAGTCAACAAAATACTTTAAAACTCATTCATGTCAGCCAGACTGATTTTACAGACCCTATGATCCATGTCCACAGCAACAGTTCTAGTTCTGCTAGCAAGATACCATATGAGAATTCTTCAATGGACATTAGCAACCCAGTGGTCCATTCTACATCAATCTGTGTCAGCCAAGATCAGCATAACTCAGGCCTGCAAGAAATACCTTTAGTGGTGGAGTCATTCAGATCAAATTTTACGAGGTTGCCCATTCATTCTCCCACAGCTCAAGGCCATAGTGACCATGGACACTTCCCAGACTGAGTGTGGAGGGCATTTCTTGGGGAAGATTGTTCAAGGCACGTGGTCCCACAAGGAGGCCAACATGCATCAATGTCCTGGAAATGATGACAGTACTCCTAGTGTTGCAGGCATTCTAAGACTGTTTCCCTTCCAGAACTATTGCGATCTAAATAGACAATATGTCTGTAGTATGGTACATCAACAAACAAGGAGCCAGATCTTACCCCTTATGTTGAAATGCTATGACAGTGTGGCAATGGGCAATCTCTTCCAATTGATTTTTGATAGCAGCACACATACTGGGGAAATCCAGAGTGATAGCAGACAAGTTTAGCAGGTCCATATTACAACTTCATGAGTGGTCTCTCAACAAAAAGGTTGCAGAAGTGATATTCCACCAATGGGGCCAACCATGCTGTGACCTATTTGCATCTCCCTTGAACAACAAATGCTGCAGGATCTTTGTCCTAATTCCCCTGTAGGGAGAGTCACCAAGAGATGCTGTCCTTCACTATTAGCCCCCAGTTATCCTCTATGCTTATCCCCAACGTCATTAATCCCCAAATTCCTACAGAAAGCATTCCAATTGAAGAGCAAGGTCATCCTGCCCCTTACTGACCTTGACAGATTTGGTTTACCTTTCTTTGGCCTCATCTAGTTCACCTGCCTTGGTTTCTGGATCCAATTCCAGACCTTCTGTCTTACCCAACAGACATTACTCACATGGATATCCTGGGCATAAAGCTGACTGCATGATATCCTCAATTCCATTGATAGCCAGACAACCTAAGCTCTCTTCCCTGGTGCATCACATTCTTTTACCATCACAAACCTTCCACTAGAAAAATTTACAAGAGCAAATGGAAAAGAATGAAGGCGAGATTGACAACTTAACATTTAGAAGTTATATACCTACCATAACGTTCCATGTTAGTTGTCTTCTCTCGCCTTCTTTCTTGCGTCCCTCCCTCCTGTCCCCCTAGCCTGGACAGACCTTGATTTTTCCCTTTTTCTCTGGGAGATTGTTCTCCCTTGGACACCAGTTAGCTCTGGATCTCTGTTACATGGTTCCCATTACAGTCTTCTCAGGTTAGTTCTTCTTCTTCCTTGTGGGAAGATTGCGGGTAGTTTTTCCTCTAGATACCAAACAAGATCTGGGTAATTACCGCCTTGCATCATGGGATATAGGGCTGCCTCAAGCTGGTAAAAGTGATTCTCGAGCTTAGCAAGTGCTGAGTCAGAGCCGAGGATCAGCTCCGAACCCATCCAGCAAGAAAGAAGGCGAGAGAAGACAACTAACATGGAACGTTATGGTAGGTACATAACTTCTAATTTAACCAGGTACATGGCAACTTCATCAGCCATTTTATCTGGGTATTCCATGGACGATATTTGTGCAGCTGCAACTTGGGATAATCCTCATACCTTTATTACTCTTTACAATTTGGATCTGGTCTCCAGGGTAAGAGCAGCCTTCAGCTCAACAGTACTCAGGAATATCCTTGCTTAGAGTCCACCTGGGATTCAGGTAGCTGGGAACTGTGCCCCATAAGTTGAGGAACAATACAAATGGACAACACAGATGGAATGTTATGGTGAGTACATAACTTCTTTTTCTTTTTAGTGCCAAAGAAAACAGGTGACCTGAAACCTATTCTGGACCTCAGCAATTTCAATCAGTTTGTAAAGGACCCCAAGTTCCAGATGGTCATGGTTCAGTCCATTCTACCTTATTCTACAGAAGAATTATTGGATGTGCTCCATTGATTTTCAGGACATGTACTATTACATCAAAATGAACAGACTGTCCCAGATATATCTGTGCTTTTGGCTGGGGGGGGCATTACCAGTTCAGAGTCCTGCCCTTTGATCTCACCACAGCCCCCAAGGTTTTCACCAAGTGTATGGCAGTGGTAGCCACTCACCTGAGATTACTCAAATTCAGGGTGTTTCCTTATCTAGATAACTGGCTCCTCAACACCAAAAACAGACATCTCTCAAGGCCAGGGACTACTTACTCCAATTATGTCAGTCTTTAAGAATAGCAGTCAGTTATACCAAATCCCATCTATGACTTATTCAGGTTTTGGAGTTTATAGGTACTCACCTGGACAACACAAGTCAGTTGGCCTTTCATCCATCAGAGTATAGTCCATAAGACTACCGGTAAGACAGATTCTCTCACACCCTTCTCCTCCTGCAAAACTGGTTCTTCAGGCTTTAGTATCAAAGACAGCTGCTATTACCTTAGTCCCAATGACTTGATTCCATATGCATGTTCTTCAATGGACTCTAGCTGTTCATTGGTCAGCTCTTCTTCAGCCTCTGTCAAAACTGTCTGGGGTTTGCAAGACTTTCCTGCTTTAGTGGGTCCAGTCCAACAAAGTTTGTCAGAGATGCCCCTTTGTGTTTCCACCCCCAGTAGCCTCGGTGACTGCAGATGCTTCCCAATTGAGGTGGGGGCATTTCTTGCTTGAGGTTGGGGTATTTCTTGGGATGGACAGTCCAATGCATGTGGTCCCCTGAAGAGAACAATCTGCATATCAATGTCCTGGAGATGAAGATGGTCCTTCCAGTGCTGCAGGTCTTTCATGATTCCTTTTCTCCATGGACAATTGCTATCCAAACAGGCAACATGCCAGTAGTTTGGTACATCAACAAACAGGAGGGAACCTGATCCTTTCCCTTTTGTTGAGAGGCAATGAGAGTGTGGAAATGGGCAATCTCCTCCAGCTGCTTTCTTATGACAGCACACATCCTGGGGAAATCCAGTGTGCATGCAGACACACTCAACAGGTCCATTCTGATGACTCATGAGTGGTCTCTCAACCAATTTGTGGCAGAGAATATTTTCCATCAATGGGGTCAACCTTGCTGTGATCTATTTGCCTCTTCCCACAAGTGCAGAAGGTTCTTTGCCCTGATCCTCCCGGGTAGTCACCAAGAGATGCTCTAGTCCACCATTGGCCCTCAGGTCTCCTGTGTGCTTATCCCCCCTTACCTCTAATCCCCAAATTTCTTCAGAAAGCACTTCAGTCAAAGAGCAAGGTTATCCTCATTGCCTCTTTTTGGCCTCGTCAATCTTGGTTTCCCTTTCTGTGGTCTCATCTTCTGCATTCACCCTGGATATTGGATCACAGTCCAGATCTAATCTCGAGTCCCTCGAGAATGACACATCCAGATATTGTAGACCTCAAGTTGTCCCCATAGTTTCTCCAATTCCATTCATGGTTAGACAGCCCAGGCTTTCCTCCCCTCTCCACCAGATACTGCTATCTTCCCAAACAGACTACACTAGAAAAATTTACAAGAGGAAATGGAAAAGATTTTCTTAATAGGCCCATCAGAGAGACTTGGACCCTTTTATTGCACCTATTTCTGCTGTCCTAGAATTCCTCGCTTCAATTTTTCAAGGTGGGGCTAGTTTTTCCACTGTCAAAGTTCAGTTAGCATCTATTTCTAATTACCATACTGGCAGTAATACCCCCTAGTTTCTTCCAAACTGTGCAAAGCATTCCTTAAAAGTATTTTTTTTGCTTAGGCCTCCAATTGAAGACCCTGCTCCACCATGGGATCCTACACTGTTACTCAGACCCCTTTTAAGCCTTCAGCCAATTCTGATCTCAGGTTTATTTCATGGAAAACATTTTTTCTAGTGGTCATTACTTCAACAAGGTGAGTTTCTGAACTACAAGTACTCTTTTCAAAATCCCTTACTTACATTATGTACTAACCCTTCCTTTCTGCCCAAATAGCCCTGGAGATAAACATCAGTCAAGTTATTAACTTGGCTGGTTTCTTTCCAAATATTTCTAACAAAGGTAAAACATGCTTCACCTTTTAGATGTGCACAGACAGCTCCTTTTTTATCTCCATAGGGTAATATATTTTAGAAAAACAGATCAGTTGTTCATCTCCTATGCCTCTATCAGGTTGGGAAAACCAGTTTCCAAAGTTAGCTTAGCAAAGTGGTTAACAGATTTCATGTCATTTGCCTACAATTAATGAAGCCTGTTTTTTATCAGACCTTCAAAACTCACTCTACTAGATCCATGACTACTTCATCTGCTTTTTAATCTAGAGCTATTACTGATGATATTTGTACTGCAGCCACTTGGTCCAACGCTCATACCTTTATTGCTCATTACAAGTTGGAGTTGATCTGCAAAAGCAGAGCTACCTTTGGTTCTGTTGTCCGGAATATGAGGGCCACCCAAGGTTCTTGTAGCTGGGGACTTTGTCTTATAAGTTGAGGAATGAATAAAAATGACAAATTCAGATGTGACCTTTCATCTGGGAGTGACCTAATAGTGACATTGGAAACACTGTTCCTATTTGAGCCCCTGTCTTTCCTTTTATATGGGCTATGGTTAGCCTTTCTGTTTTGTAGGGCAGCAAACTTGATTTGAGGTATTACAGGGCTCTGAGGCATTGTGGGTAAAGGGAGGAGCTTGAGAGTTGGATCAGAGAGTCTAAGTAAATGCTGCCAATCTGGATCTGAGGACGCATCCAAGACCCATCAGTTCAGGAAGAATGAAAATGGACAACACAGATGCATAATTATGGTGAGTACAATATTTTTATTTTTCCAGCCCTAAAGAAGGCCCTGCAGGGATTTCCTTATCCAAAACTGCTTTTGTTAGACATATTGCTAATTTTAATATCCCATTTCCTCTGGCAAGGATAGGAAAGCTTTTGATAACCTTCAGAGGAAAGATTATTCTTCTGTCACTTTAATATTAATAATTTTAAGTTGTCAGTGACTTTTCAGATGACTACACACTGATCAACAGCTTAATATCAGCTATATCATTGTGAAAAAAAAAGAAACTGAGAAATAAAAGCTAGTAATGTTGTCATCTTGGTTAGAATTCAGTTACTGGCTAGTAAATACATTGCCTGAATGCCAGCAAAGAGGAAATTTAGAGAACCCGAAAGAAAATCAAACAGAAAAGGTGAAGAGAAAACAATGGCTGGGAAAAAATCTGCAGTTGTTCAAGAAAAATCAGTTCAATATTTAGCTTTGGTACAAGAGATGGCTTCCAGTAGTTTAGACAAAAAAGTAAATAAAATGTACTCAGAGGTGATTAAAATAAATGAAACATTAAAGGAGTATATCAACTCAAATAAAAAACTGGAAAATAGAAGAAGCTTTAACAAACTATTCAAGTGAACTAATAAAAGTGCAAAAATCAGAGGCTGAAGTGAAGGAAAGGATGGATGACTATGAGGCTTCTCAAGAGGAGCTGTTGCAAAAATGGTAGAGCTAGAGCACAGAGCACAAAGAGAAAACCTGATATTTTCTGCTGTACTGGAGAAATTAGAAGGAACAGACTGCATTATTTTTATGAAATTACAAATAAGCAACTAAACTGGTATTCTGCAGCAGGATTTGTTAATTGAAAGGACACATAGTGAATGTATGCTCCAAACCTTGAAATGAGAAAATAACAAAGGCCTCTATTAGTAAAGATGCAATCATATTGGCAGAAGGGTAAAAGTATTAAAAATTGAAGATGACAGCGTGTTTGTGGAAAATTATTATTCACTGTACACCAAGCAGAAGAGAAGCCCATTTAATCCCAGCACAGCACTGTTGAGAGAAAGATGTAAAATTCAATCTACTGTATCCAACTATCTTCAGAATACTTTTTTCCTGGAGGAACAAATACATTTTAGATGTAGAATAGGCTAAGTAGGAAATAAAAAAAAATGTATCCAACAAAAAGTGAGCCAGCAAACAGAAGGGGGCTATGTTTCTCATTCTTTTGACAATAACGCTCATAGTGAGACTTTGCAGTAAAACCTTTTTCCAATGTTCCAGAGGAGAATACTTGAAAGACAGAAAAAAGCACAGAAACTGACTAGAAGAAGGACCAGAGTCTGGTGTTGGGAGACGGAGATGAACAGGAAATTAGTGAGTAAATGGAAGACTAAAGCATCAGTTACATTTATGAAATATGGCTTTGCAAGAAAAAGTGGCTTTTAAAAACTGGACTTTGGCTGCCTCTGTTAAACTTGTGGGTGGCTGTAAAGCATATATCCCACATTATGTCATTTATGTTTAAGACACTAAAAGAGAAATAAGTAGCTGCAAATAAAACAATTTTGTTCTTATTAGTATTTGTATAAAACATTTCATAATACAAACCACATGTTATATATACACTAAAGCAGTTTTATGTGCTGTATAGTCAGAGGTATTTTTAATGTGGGAAGAGTCTTTTCAGTGATGGTTATATGTGTTAAATATATTAAACGAGTATTTTTTTAGTTGCAAAAAATATAGACTTTACAGTATAACAAAAGACTGGACAAAAGCAAGTTTAATGTTAACATCCTGTGAACTTGGGCTGTTGGGTTGAGAGTGGAGTATAAAAGTACATTGATTATATTATATGCAGAATTAAGATATTTTCTACTATGTTTACAAGAGTGAATGTCTAGATTAGTACTTTTGGCTTAAGCTATAAACAAGTGTTTTTTGTAAGAAAATAGGCTTGAAAAGTAAAACAAATTTGTGCATGGCTAGGCTTGTAAATACCATAGTGTTGTTAGCCTAGTAACAACCTGTGAACCTATGGAGCCATGAAAAATGTTAAGTTTCTTACATCTGCAAAGATATTAGCTTAGTTTATTTCCCATTAGCAAATGTTTAGTAGGAGTCAAGAAATCTGCAGAGTGAAATTTACAAAGATTCTTTGCTGGCTACTTTTACATGGAAATGAGCCATCCTCAGGTGCAAGAAATTAATATTGAGAGTTCTGATCATTCTTTGCTGAGGAAAATGCAAAACTTAAAGGTTCTAAATGGCAGGCAACTCAGTGAAAAATAAAAGCTGAAATTATGGAGAGTGGATAAGAGATAGGAGCCTCCCTAGCAGCCTTAATAGTTTAATGCATGTAGTAGAACAGACTCAGTAGAACACTGTACAATTTAGCTTTACTTAAAGATAACCAGTACTTTTCCTTAGAGTGAAAAGTTAATGTTTTCTGAAATTAGACAAACTGATCTGTTACATTTCTCAAAGTATGGGTTTCAAATCCAACCTCAGATCTGATTTTGGCCACTTTTAAGCTTTGGATCCAGTACTCAGACTTCTCCCCTTACTCATAATCCATGTGTAAGGAGCGAGCTACCTCAGATCTCATTTGCCTCCAGAAGTGATTGACTGATCTTAGGTGCTTAGGAAAACATTTATAGGACATGGGTGTAAAAGATAAGTATTACACCATTTGGGCTGACTTTTCTTATTCTATCACACAGCCTCACCTTCTTCTAGCACTTTGTGCATATTGCACTCCTCCCCTCTTTTTATTTTTCTTCTTTTCTGGATTATTCTGAAGAATCTCCTACCTCCAGCACTAACTTTGATGAGGGAGTGGGTTCTCCTTCATATTCCATGAGGACATCTCATTTGGAGAGATACTCAAATTCTCAGACAGAAAGTGGGTAGGTCTTCCCAAGTGCTTTCTCCAAAAGAGTCAATTTTCCCTGAGGCTTTTGGTTGTGGACCATCTACTTCTTGAATAGTCCCCCTAGCTGATGAGATGGTAGACCTGATCTCTTTGAGAGTGTGAAAGCATCTGGACAAAGCTGAACCTATTCCCAAGAAACCTGACAAATTTCTTGTTGCACTCAAAGACTGTCCCCATTGGAGCAAGGGGCCCACAGTAGATTCTATGTTAGTGGCTGCAGCCACTAAGAAGGAACTTGCAGAAGAAAGTTTTTTTTCTATCCACCAAACCCCTGAATTGTGTGCATTGGACAGTTTTGAAAAGCATGTGCATTGGACAGATTTGAGAAGCATGTTTACACCTTATCTACTTTTTCAGTGAAAGTGCTTAAGTATTTGGCACATGTTATGCATTTCCAGAGGAATTTGACCAAGAAAATCATCAAATTTCTCCCATGGACCTTGCCGGCAGATCAAAGAAAATTTGTTGATTTACAGCTGGCTACCCTATAGTCTTTATCTAATGCATCTGTGTGCTTTATCAATAATGCCACATAGGGTGCATCTAGAGCAGCCAGCACAGGTATTTCCATAAGGAGGCATGCCTGGATGTGTCTATGTGGCTTTCAGAAACATTTCAAGACATCTTCCATCAATGCCCCATATGAAGGATCAGCCATTTCTGGTCTCATAGTTAAAAAGACTATCTTAAGAATTGAGAAAGATGTTAAATCTCTATCTGCTGTAGGGTTCAAATTTTCCACCCCTCAAAGAACCTTGTCTAAAAACCAAAAGGGAGGCAAGAGAATCTGATTTCATAAATCCCAGGGATTTACATATGATACTTCTGGAGAAATAGCCTCAAGGGGCAGAGTAGGAAACTCTTATAATGGACATCACCCATGGGACAGAGCTGGCCCTCAAACTCAAGGCTTCAGAGGTCTTTTCTTGGAGAAACCTTTCTGGCACTCCTGAATGGTTGGCCGACTGTCACACTCTGGAGGCAGTCAGGGAAGTTCATCCTTGCACTCAAAAACCTGGATGTCCATCACTCAAGGCAAGTGGTTGCAGAGGATCATTACCAGAGGCTATTTCATTCTCTTCCATACCCTTTCTCCACCCTCCAAAAATTTCCTGATATTCCACCAATGGTCCATCCTCACGAAAGGAAGAAGGCACTTCAGAAATAAGGATGTTTTCAAAAAACTGAGTCATCCAATTTAGATCTGGAATTTACTCATGCCAAAGAAGGACTTGTACCTAAGGCTAAATGTTAAGTTGTCAATCTCGCCTTCATTCTTGCTGGATGGGTTCGGAGCCGATCCTTGGCTCTGACACGGCACTTGCTAAGCTAGAGAATCACTTTTACCAGCTCGAGGCAGCCCTATATCCCATGATGCAAGGCGGTAATTACCCAGATCTCATTTGCTGCTTCGCTCATGAGGTCACCTCTTTACCAGCTCCTGGTAAGTGAACTTTCTTTACTCTTTTCAAGAGATTTAACCAACCATACTTTTAAAATTTTTATTCTTTGTTATAGTTAGTTGTTCCCGATTCACTTAGTCCCTATTCCCGTTAGTTCCTCGACCCCTTTTTTATAATTTTCTGTCAGTTAGGCCTTAGGCCTTCCCATCCCACTTTTTCCTGTCAGGATTTTCTTGTGTGTCTGTGTTTTACTTTAATTAGTATAATTAAGGACTGAGTGTGTGTGCATTAGTGTCCTACTAGGTCATGTCAAAAGACACTAGGGTCTCAGGTTTCAAGAAGTATGACTCGTGCTGTCAGAAGATGTCTCTGACAGACAGTCACACTTCTTGTATTTATTGCCTGGGACCCCTACACCTGCAGGACTCCTGTGCTATTTGTCATTCTTTCAGCCAGAGAGTCCTGCAGGAACGTAGAAATAAGTTGATCCTCAGGGGTCTCCTTAAGCCTGAGAGCTCCCCGGCTAAGATCGGTTCCGGGAAGCCCTCTAAGCCACCCAAGACCCAGACTTCAGTGTCCAAGTCTGTGACCTTAGTTCCGACTCCTCCAGAGTCGATATCGGCTCCGCCTGGAGCCGATCCTTCCTCCTTGGAAGTTTCTGTATCAGCGCCGATCGGCACCAATACCCTGGCTTCGGCACCCATATCGGCTCCGGCTGGAGCCGATGCCCTAGGTTCGAAGCATGTTTCAGCTCCAACTGGACCCGAGACGTCTCTACCTCAGCTCGGAGCCGACAAGCTGTCGGCTCCAACTGGGGCCGAAGGTTCGTCGGCTCCGATGGCTCCGTCCAGGAAGAGGTCTAGATCTCCTTCACTGGAGTCTATACACTCGGCTCCAGCCTCCCCATTACTTTTGGAGCGGAGCCATCAGAGCCGATCGTCAAGGTCTTCCAGGCTCTCAGACCATGATTTGGAGAGAGTGGTGAGTAGACTACTAAAATCAAAGGCATTGGCCCAGATGCTCCATAGCCCGTCTCAGCAGATGACCACTATTTCACACCCTCCTGAGATTCCTCCTTCAACTCTCCTTCAGAGCTCAGAGCCGGGGATTATTGGTACCATGACTGTTGTGGCTTCGGAGCCGATACCACACCTTTCAGCTCCATCGTCTTTGACTCCTATCTCCTCCTCGAGACCATCCTTGGAGGGATCCGGTCATCAGGCTTCCCTGGTCGGTTCTGAGGGGGCAAGTGGCATCGGACCCTTGTCCGACCCCGTTCTCCCTCTCGGAGCTTCAACCTTGGTGAGCTCGGCGCCGACATCTGCTTCGGAGCCTTCCTTTTCGGTGAGGCCGGGGGTCCCCATTTCTTCGGAGCGGGGTCTCTCGGCCCTCCCTGGGAGGAGAGCCTTCGAGGTGATGAGGAGTGTGCTAGCTCCCGAGCTTAGTCAGCAGTCGGTTCCTTTAGCTCCTTCCTCTACGGTGCCTGTAGATGTCTCTTCCCACTCTCTTGCTCCCGGACCCAGAGATCCATCGCCCCAGGTTTCCCCACTGGGAAGAACTTCCTCTTCCAAGGTTTCTCCTGATCCTTCAGGGGAGTCCCCGCGTAAGAGGACCTGCAAGAGGAAGCACTTCGACTCCCCTGAGTCTACGACATCAGATACCGACTTAGATGAGTCGGAGGGGTCCCCAAGATCCCCCTCTGAGGATGTCTCCTTTTCAGACATCCTAGAACTCCTAAAACAGAGGGGAAACTGGCCCTCCATTAATCCCTCCGAGGATGAGTCGTTATACCTGGAGGCTTTTGAATCTCGACTCTCCACCTCCTGGGTGTCTCCGCCTTTCGACCCCCTCATGGAGGTGATAGCTCAAAAGGCATGGGCATCTCCTGATTCTGTGGAACCAGTCCCCAGGAGGCCTTCTAAATTTATCACGGCCCCCACTGAGAAACAGTTTCTTACGAAAGGTGTTCCAGTTGATGCCATGGTGGTGGCAGCCACCACCAAAAAGGAACTTGCAGATCCTTCCGTACCAGTCCATCCTCCTAACAAGGAGTCTAGGACCATGGACAGGTATGGTAAGCGGATGTTTTCCTCAGCGACCTTTACTATGCGTTCGCTGAATTATTTATGTCACTTCACCTGACTTCAAAGAGACATCCTCAAAGAATTGGGTGAGGTAGTACAGGATCTGTCAGCTACTGAGGCTCAAGAGAAGATTGCCTCTCAGCTTGGAATCCTAAATTTCATCACTAACTCCTCCATGCGGCTCATTTCTTATGCAGCCGATGGGGCAAGTAGAGCCGCAGGCACAGGAGTGGCTCTTAGACGTCAGTCCTGGATGCGGCTTTGCAATTTCTCGGACCCCTTTAAGGCGTCCTTCACAAATTCTCCCTTTGATGGCACTACTTTGTTTGGGCCTCAGGTGAAGAACACATTAACCAGGTGCGAACAAGACGGCAAGACTCTTTCTGCCATAGGAGTCCGTTTCTCCACCCCTTCTAGACCTTACCCCAAAGGTCAGAAGGGAGGGAAAATGTGGTTCCGAAAATCTCAGGGAGTCACGCCTGACACACATGGTCAATTTACCCCCAGAGGCAGAGGGGGCAATAACAATAGACGCCACCCTAGGGGCAGAGGAGGTCCGCAGAACCAGGGCAGCAGAGAGCCTCTCTCTGACAAGCCCTTCCAGCATCCCTGAGGTGTTGCCCAACTGCCCACCCTTGGAGGCAGTCAGGGGGAGATTATCGCTGTACCCAGAAGCCTGGCTTTCCCTCTCTCAAGACAGATGGGTACAGTCGATCATATCCGAGGGTTACAAGATCCCCTTCGAGGAAAGCCCCTTCCCTCAAAAAGGTTCCCTTCCAGACGTTCCACCCGGTCTAAGGGAAATTGCGAAGCTAGAGGTTTCAAAGCTTCTAAAAAAGAGGGCCATCCAACCAGTTCCAACAGATCAATTAGAGTCCAGAATCTACTCAAGGTTCTTTTTGGTTCCCAAAAAGACGGGAGACTGGAGACCAATATTAGACCTCAGCAGACTGAACAAGTCTGTCAAAAAGACAAGATTTCGGATGGTCACACTTCAATTGATTTTGCCCTTTCTGGGCAAAAACAACTGGATGTGCTCCATAGACCTTCAGGATGCGTACTTTCACATAAAAATCCACAGACGCTCCAGAAGGTTTCTCCGTTTTCGGCTGGGGACCAGTCATTTTCAATTCAGAGCCCTGCCCTTTGGTCTCACTACAGCCCCACAGAGTGTTCACCAAATGCATGGCAGCGGTCACGGCTCACCTGAGACGTCAAGGATTCCAGGTGTTTCCGTACCTCGACGACTGGCTCCTCTCAGCCACCACCAGGCATCAACTTCTCCAAGCCAGAGATTATACTCTACGTCTCTGCGGTCAGTTAGGAATTTCGGTCAACTTCGAAAAATCTTCCTTATCGCCCTGCCAATCTATTACCTTTATAGGCGCAGATCTAGATACTACTCGGATGTCAGCAAATCTAACAAGTCAAAGAATCCTAGATATCCAAAACCACGTTCGGATCATCCTATCCAGCAAAAGGGTACAAGCCAGGTTGGTCCTGAAAGTGTTTGGCCTCATGGCAGCTGCCATCACACTTCTTCCTCTGGCCCGTTTTTACATGCGTCTCCTACAATGGATGTTGTTCACCCAATGGTCCTTCCAGCAGCTTCCCATGCTTCACAAGATCTTGGTGACACAAACCTGCAAGAGCCATCTATCCTGGTGGACTTCTTCTCCCCTAGTCCATCAGGGCAGACCATTTGTTCCCTCGGCCCCAGTAGCCATGGTCACTTCGGATGCCTCCCTGATCAGGTGGGGGGGCATTATCAGGGCAGGATGGTTCATGGCACATGGCAACCGTTCAAATACCACCTACACATAAATGTCCTAGAGATGAGAGCAGTGCTTTTAACGTTGCAAGCCCTCAGCGACTTTCTTCCCTTAGGAACTATTGCAGTTCACACGGACAACATGTCCGTGGTGTGGTACATCAACAAGCAGGGCGGAACCAAGTCCTATCCCTTGTGTCGAGAAGCTCTCAGACTTTGGCAATGGGCGATCTCCTCTCATCGGTTTCTGGTAGCAACGCATATCCCCGGGAAAACCAACATAATAGCGGACAGATTGAGCAGAGCTATACTCATGCCTCACGAGTGGTCTCTCAAGCAATCTACAGTGGAGGAGATTTTTCAGAAGTGGGGCCACCCATGCTGTGACCTTTTTGCTACACCCCAAAACAGCAAATGCCCAGACTTCTTCTCTCTCTTTCCACTTCCAGGCCATCCCCCCAGAGACACTCTTACCCAAGATTGGCCTCGGGGACTTCTTTATGCTTTTCCTCCCTTTCCGTTGATACCTCAAGTACTCCAGAAAGCTACCATCTTGAGAGCCAAAATGATTCTCATTGCCCCTTACTGGCCTCGACAAATTTGGTTCCTGTTCCTTCATCACCATCTCATGGTGCAGCCTTGGCATCTGGATCCAGTTCCAGATCTTCTGACCCACCAGTTGGGTCAACTGCACCGATCAATTCATTCCCTCAACCTCACTGCTTGGTTGCTCCACTTCCTTCCTTAGCCAGGCTTCCTATGATCTCTAACCCCGTTAGAGATATAATAGTAGCTTCTCTAAAGTCCTCTACCCGGAAGATTTACTCTAGTAAGTGGAAACGTTTCTCCTTTTGGGCAAAGTCTAAGAACATAGACCCTTTTACTGCCCCTATTCAATCGGTCTTGGACTTTCTTGCAGAAATTTTTCACTCTGGTTCTTCTGCTTCCACAGTTAAGGTCCAGCTGGCAGCAATCTCTAATTTCCATGTCGGATTTGCAGACCACAATATTATGTCTCACAAACTTTGCAAAGCCTTTCTCAAAGGGGTGTTCCTTCTTAAGCCCCCTGTTAGAGATCCTCCACCACAGTGGGACCTAAATTTAGTGCTGACATCCTTGTTTACTTCCCCCTTTCGAACCGGCTGCTACATGCTCATTAAAATGTCTTTATTGGAAGACTCTCTTTCTAGTTGCTATTACTTCGGCTAGGAGAGTGTCGGAACTACATGCCCTCTGTGTTCGTCCCCCTTACTTAGTCTTCCACAAGGATAGCGTATCCTTAAGAACCAATCCATCCTTTTTGCCCAAGGTTGCTTCTAAAACAAATTTAAATCAATCCATTGACATTCCAGTATTTTTCCCAATCATTCTAACAGGGCAGAACAAAAATTGCATTACTTAGATGTTCATCGCCAACTCAGATATTATTTGGACAGAACAAAGCAATTTAGGAAATCTGATCAGCTTTTTCTTTCTTATGCTGAAAATAGGAAAGGTCTTCCTGTTTCTAAAGTAACCTTATCCAGATGGCTATCTTCCACCATTTCTGACATTTATCAGTTGAGGGGCAAACAGCTGATCTCAAAACCTAAAGCGCACTCTACTAGAGGTCTAGCCACATCTACAGCCTTTCAAACTAGGCTACCCTTGGACACTATTTGTGCAGCAGCCACTTGGGCCACTCCTCATACCTTCGTTTCTCATTACAAATTAGATTTGGCCTCCAGGAACAGGGCAAGTTTTGGTTCCACAGTTCTCAAGAGTCTGTTCCATTGAGCCTCCCAGGATAAGGGTGCTAGGGACGCGGTCCCATCCAGCAAGAATGAAGGCGAGATTGACAACTTAACATTGAGAAGTTATGTACCTACCATAACGTTCCATGTTAGTTGTCTTCTCTCGCCTTCTTTCTTGCGTCCCTCCCTCCTATCCCCCTAGCCTGGACAGACCTTGATTTCCCCTTTTCTCGGGGAGATTGTTCTCCCTAGGACACCATTTAGCTCAGGATCTCTGTTACTTGGTTTCCCTTACAGCCTTCTAGGTTATTTATTCTGCTTTCCTTGTGGAAAGATTGCGGGCAGTTTTTCCTTTAGGTGCCAAACGAGATCTGGGTAATTACCGCCTTGCATCATGGGATATAGGGCTGCCTCGACCTGGTAAAAGTGATTCTCAAGCTTAGCAAGTGCCGAGTCGGAGCCGAGGATCAGCTCTGAACCCATCCAGCAAGAAAGAAGGCGAGAGAAGACAACTAACATGGAACGTTATGGTAGGTACATAACTTCTCATTTTGGACCTAAGCCACTTGAACAAGGTTGTGAAGAAAACAGAATTAAAGGTGGCCACAATTTAGTCCATTCTTCCCATACCGAAGAATGACTGGATGTGCTTGATAGCTCTTCAGGATGCATATTACCCCATAAAAAGGGACAGACGCCCTAGGAAGTACCTTTGCTTCCAACTGGGAGCTAGTCATTTTCAATTCGTAGCTCTGCCTTTTGGCCTCATTACAACCTCTCAGGTGTTTACCAACTGTACAGTAGTAGTGGCAATTTGTGCATAACTGCAAGGTTCTGGGTATTCTCATAACTGGATGACTGGCTCATCACCACCCATACCAGGAATCTATTCACTCAAGTGTGGGGTTGTTACTCTGTGTACAGACCAAGGGCTTACAGTGAATCTAACAAAATTCAAACCACAACCAGTTCAGTCAATAGAGTTTACTGGAGCATTTCTGGACACAAAACTTCAGATAGCAAGGGTCCCTCATACAAGAGTTACATAGCTTTACCAACAAGCCCAGGATGTTTTATCCCACCTGAAGCCATCAGGAAAACTAATTCTTGCCTTCTTTATTAATCAGTCCATAAAGCAGCCAGTATTTTTTCCAAAATTTTCAAACAAGAGGCACTTCTTTGGGGGGGGGTCTTCCTCCTTGCTGTCGCTATGGTTACCTGGGGGTTGGGGCTTGGGGGAACCCCCTGTCCATTGGGGGGGGTGACCTGTGACAGAGAAAACTGCAAATCAACTTGGTTAGACAACCCAGATTGATAAAACAAACCAAAACTATTACAAAGATCATCAAAAAGTTGACTGCCATTAGTATACAGATCATTGTCTGTATGCCATTTCAGGTTGTTGTTAGCAAGTCTCTGTCTAAGATTTATTTTTCTGCAACAGAGTTTTAAATCTAAAAATCACATCCATTTCTGTGGCTCTCTGCACTGAGATACAGTTCAGTCCCTTTTGAAGCACAGAAAGGGTGTATGTATCAATGTCTAGGTCCGTGAGGTTGAATATTGCTTCTGTTTGTGAATGGGTGGTAAGATAGAACATAGATTGGTTTAAAACTGTCACTTTACTCTCATGCAACCTCTGCCTCTCCCGATGTTCTCCCTCCCTCTCCCTTGCCTCTGGGGTCCTTTGTTGGAATTCTGGGTGAGGATATGATACTGTCTCGTAATTCGTTGACTGGTCTTTGCTCTTCCTCTTTTCTTTCCTCGAGAGATGGGAGTCAAGGTTGGAGTGAGAGGGATGCAGGTCCAGGATAAAAAATGGTTGCTGTTGTTAATTGGCTCTGCCCTGGGGTTAACCTGGGCTAAAGATGGGTCACTTGGGTTAAGTCTAGTAACTGGTGTTGTGAGTGGGTGTCCACTTATCCTGCTGCAAGTGGCATGGTGGTGGAGAGGGTTAGAAAGAATTTGCGCAGCTTGTGGGGGTTTCTGTGGTGCAGTAATTGCTGTACCGATTAATTGATCCTCTAGTGATTGGGAAGTATAAGCCCAGTTGTTGTATCTGTGCGTGGACTTGGACCTGGTGGGTTTGGCTTGTGGCAATGAAAATGCTGTTTTATTCTGATACTGCTCCAGGTCTCTAAACAGTTTTTTTTTTCTTTTTCTTGGTAATTAGAGTGTCCACATGTCAAGAAACCTTGCTGTCAAGCGCATACCAGTGATGCCCTCTTCTACGTCAACCTAGTGCCCAGTTCCTGGGAAGCTGATATGCTCATCCACCTCCCTGGTTTTGATAAAGTCATCCTGTACACGCAATATAGATATATATAGATATACATATATATATATATATATATATATATATATATATATATATATATATATATATATATATATTTACACACACACACATATATGCTATCTTCCTTGTGTGGAAAGGCATCCTCAGAAAACTTGATTTATTTCTTACAGCACATCAGTAATAGCATCACTTTCCTAGACTTCACAATGACAGGTAAAGGCTATTCAGTCAACTTTCTGGACATCCTACTGTCCTTTGATTCTCACACCAAACTTTTCTCTTCCATCATTTTTGAGAAGCAAACCTTCTGCAACAACTACCTGGACTTTACAAGCCAGCACCCCTCTTCTTGAAGAAGAATATTGTGAGGGGGACCATTGGTGCAGCTCAGCTGCATCGTAAGTGATAACAATGTTTTCTTAACTGAATGCCAAGTCCTCAAACAGCTACTTCTCAACAAACACTATCTCATAGCCCTGATTGATGACATGATATTTCAAGTCAGCAGCAACAGGGCAACAAGGCACCCCCCCATCCTCAATTATGGGTTTATTAACCCCACCAAAGTCCAGCTCAACAATTCCACCAGATTCTCTGTCCTCATCTCACTGGACTCCTCCTTGATCAGGAGAACGATAACAGACTTCTAGGACATCATCCGGGCAAACCCTGACCACAGAAAAACATTAGGCTCCTAGCCCACCTTCTCTTACAAAAAAATAAAATGCCTGGAATTGCTATTTGAAGCAAACCTCCCTGCCATTATCCCCCAGACCAGCCCACGGGAATGTCCACCTGTGGCAAATGCATTTCCTGCAGGTATATCATCACGGGAGACATTTTTGTACCTCAAGTAGTCAACTTCACAGTCCTTCATTGTCGGGCATATGACTGCAACTCCATGAATGTGGTTTATCTATGCTCATGCTCCACCTGCGGAGCATTCTACATAGGTAAAAACACCAGAAAGTTGAGCAAACACATCAAAGAGCATCTCCAAGCCACCTGCAAAGGAGACATAAAAATGCCCTTGCGAAACACAAAAAAAACTAGTCCAAACCCACCTCTTTTCCTGTTCACTATCCTAGAACAAGTGGGCAACATAATCAGGGACAGAAATCCAACCCTTGAGGTGAAAGAACTTAAGTGGCAGATCAGACTCAGGGCAGACACCCCCCCAGGTCTGAATGGAAACCTAAATATCAAATGCTACCTTAGATGGCTAAGATAACATTTTATGTCATCACTCCATGTCTGTCTTTTTCAAATATAACTCTGTACATGGTGTTTGAAGGTGTATTGTGAAGAAGTTCGACTAGAAACATGTAACCAATGAAAGCGCTTAATCACCTTTACTCATACCAGTCTGCCTTTGGTATGTATGTGTGTTATTGCTCGGCCGCTCAATTCTTCTACTTCCAAACAGTAAAGCTTTTGAGTTAAACTCCAAAGGTCAGTGGTTTTCTTCCTGAACAGTGTGGTTTTCATTATTATATATATATATATATATATATATATATATATGTGTGTGTGTGTGTGTGTGTGTGTGTGTGTAAAATGAATATGTGGTGCCTGTGTTTTACCTGTATACCTCATACAAGACATCTGCACTTGCCTTTCAGGTGATTCTATACCATTCATGCTTCTCTGCTGACTGAGGTGCTGCCTTTATAGTTGCTTTGGCTGTACTTCAGAATGGTGCATTAGGTTTATGAGTACCAATCATCCTAAATAGCACCAAAAGTAATGGAAAATGTAACTTACTGTTAAGTCTAAGTGACACAAATGTATGAAACACGATTCCTAAATACTGTAAATGGGACATAAAAAATGCAGAAATGGTTACTAGATTTTGGACAGTAGAAGTGGTCTAGGAATATGTAATAATTGCAGTCATCTGTTCTGTACAGCTCTAAAAGCCAGTGCAGTAGTTCTATTTACATTTTGATGGATTTTAATAAGATAGGACTTGCAGTGTGAAACTTGGTTGGGTGGCAGCGGAGAGAATTTGTAACAGCATCACAAGGAATGATACTCAATGAACATTGCTAAGTAAGAGAAAGAAAAAAGATCAGAGAGGGTCAGATTATGGTTACCAAACAGGACAAAGTGTAAGCTTGGGTGAGGACTTTGTCACTTCAGTAAGATCATACAGAAGGAATGCTTTAACACAACAGATTACACTAACTAGAGTATTAAATTCATATAAGGTCAGTGACGTTTCATATAGTTATCTCAGTGTAGCTTCCCAGTGAATGCAAGGTCATTTATACATGGTTCAGTCACACATGTGCAACAATATTTACTTTGGCAAGAGTTTAATTCTACAAAGCAATTTACCAGGAAAAGCTTTTGAACCAAATAGGTATAGTACTTGTCCTACAAAATAAAAAAAAAAAGTGAAAAGTGTAAACCATATTGTTTTACTTAGTACTGCAGTAAAAACATGGTTTACCTTCATTTAGTTGAAAATGAAATGTGAAATCGCTCTATTGTGCAACTGTAAAAGATGAATTTCAAAATGTTTCCGAGTCTAAATGTCGAAAATGGTTTACTGGAAACCCAGATTCGACCATTTTCGAACTGCAGCACAACAGTGACAGTTAGAAGACATTTTCTAATGTCTCCAAACTTCATTATACAGGGGGGGCAAGCCTCCCTCCACCCCCCATGTGGGGGAACTGCACCCCCCCACACCCCCTGCTATTTTAATATACTAACCAAGATCACACTACAGTGAAGGAAAGGGTACATGTCCCGATCCCCACTATAGTGCAATCTACACCCAGAATGCCAAATGAGTGAATGCCAGTGTGCATTCACTCATTTGAATTCACAACAATGGAATTTGACATTCCCAGATCTTGCCGTTGTACTTTCGTACTTTGGTGCATCCTACAATGGACTCTAGAATACATGAAAGCAAACCGAAAATACTTGTATGTCTCAAATGCCTTTATAATACATTTTAAAGCAACATGAGATTTTAGAAGTTAAATAAGATCAGACAAGATGTCTATAAACATACCTCTCCATTCTCCCTGATTTTCAAGGATGACTTTGATTTTGATTCAGATTGTATCTCAGTCCCTCTTAATCCCTTCTACAGTGGTGGCATCGGGAGAAAAGGTGGTGAATTACACATAATAAATAATGACAGTAATCTGAGTAATATACTTTTTTACTTAAAATAATGGATATTGATTTATGTTATCTTATTTTGTCAATGTCTCATTTTAATAGTACTAATATTTTAAAAGTGTCTCTGAATGTTCCTAATAATTTCTGGGTTTCTCCCTGATTCTGTTATCTGATACATGTAATCTTGGAATATAAATGGCCTTACAGGTGTAGACAAAAGGAAAGAGTGTTGGATTATATTAATAAATGCAGAATACAAATATCAATGATGCAGGAGACACATTTGGAAAGAAACGAGCATGCACATTTGACAAAGAAAGGATTTTAGGCTGGATAGTCAGCAGAATATTAGTGATGGAGGAAAAGGGGAGTTATTACACTAATTGCTAGAGTGGCTCCAATAGTATAAAAGAGGGAAACAGAAAATAATGGTAGATTTGTGATAGTAAGGGACTATTGGCAATGGAGGAGGATTACAGTGGCATGTATTTATGTTATACCAAAAACTGCTATTATGAAACTTAAGAAAATTTTGGGAGAAATAATCAGCTTTCAGCAGGGAATATTACTTATGTGTGGGGAGTTAAACATAAGTTGAAATAGTGAGGATGTTTCAAGGGGACCTAGAAAGGAAAATATAACAAACAAGGGTATATTTTTGAACAAATGTATGAATATTTTTGAAGAACAGGTATATCTTGTAGAGGATATTGCTGCTGTGGAACAGACACCCCATCCACATTAAACAAAGTTCATCCTTGTCCATATTCAAGTGCAAATTAGATCTATGGATGGGAAACAGAACATTTACCCCAGGACTGCCCCCTGTACTACTAATGGATAGAGGTAGCTCCTAAATGCTTTATACCATGCATGGTTCCCCTCCAAATATCTATGGTATGATCCCAGTTATTCTCATTAGGGGTAATATATAATTATCAATCATGAGATGGGCAAGGTCAATCTATAACCAAATGAGATACAGGCAGTCCCCAGGTTAAGGACATCTGACATGCGAACAACCCATAGATATGAACAGGCTGCCTCAGTTTTGGAAATAACATGAAAATAAATAAAAATCCTTAAAGTTGCCCATATCTTACCTGGAAAATAAAGAATTATGGTGTACTTTGATTTTCCCCATTCGTGAAGCTGCTTGCACATCTTGTTAGAGCAGCTACTTCCACCTTCATGGAGAACAAGAGATCTGATTGGTTAACAGATCATTGTGTTGGTGATCTGATTGGTCAAGACCGCTGTCTTGTACAGTTCAGTATTGAAGCAGTTACTGTAGTGTACAGTAGAATGGGCACATTACATTGTGGTTCACTAGGGTTTAGGTGACAGTAGGAGGTCTGGCAGAGGTCTGAAAGTTCAGGAAAGAGTGGAAAACATTTGTGAGTGATGCCTACAATACAGAAATGTGAAATAAAGCTTAAAAAGAGGTAAGCTTAACATATTTTTTGTATGGAACGTTCTACTGTAGTGTATGAACAGTTACTGTACTGTTATTACACTGTACTTAAAGTATTGTTAATATTGTTATTACTGCAGTATACATTATGTTTAAGATATTTTTTATTTGGAAGTGTTTCTAAAGTGTTTTATATGCAAAGAAAAGAAATATTAGACTGAGGTAATCATTTGACTATGTGTCATTTAATAAGAGCTATATGTACATGTTTCAACTTACATACAAATCTGACATAAGGACAAAGTAAAAAACGGATCTTGCCCTTAATCCAGGGACTGCCTGTACGCTATTTCAAGCACAAAAAGGAAATTGTCTAGGCCTATAAATGTCACACAAGGGAAGTTAGCCTATTACTTATTTATGAACCTATGAACCCTTAAAATATTTGTATGGAAGAACCACAAAAGGAGGGGGAGTATCAATATTCGTCAAAGATACCCACACCTCCAGGTTGGTGGCACAGCACGAAGCATCAGAGACTATCCATGTGCAACTAACAGTGGGTAAAACTGCCTTCCAGTTTGTAGCCTGCTACAGACCACCCTCCCAAACCCAGGAACACCACTCGGCCTTCCTGAGAACACTGGAAAATATGAAGGTCTCTCCAAACACCATTATATTGAGCGACTTCAACTACCCAAACATAGACTGGGAGCATTACTCTAGCACCAACACCCTAGCCCAAAGGTTCCTAGAATTTATGAACTCAAATGCTATGGAACAACTTGTTACCACTCCCACAAGAGAGGAAAACATACTGGACCTGATCATCACCAACATGGGGACTCTATGCTCCAGACCAGAAGTGTATCCCTCACTGGTAAGATCAGACCATAAACTAATCTCACTGGATATTCACATCATGACCCCACCCCCTGCCCAGAAAACCACAGTGAAAAACTTCTCTAAAGCAAATTTCACACTCCACAAAACCAAGGTGGAATCCTTCAAAGCCCCCGGGCCTGTGGAAAATAAGGCCCAGACCGCAGAATCCGTTATAAACGCATTCTATGAACACCTTCAGGAATGCATGGATCATGCAATCCCAAATAAAACCAAGACCCAATCCTCCAAAGGCAGACGTCCTGTCTGGTGGACCCCAGCCATAAACAAACTATACAATAGAAGGAGGAAACTACTACATGATAGAGCAAAATCCCAAAAAGGGAAGGCATCTCTGATCAGTATTAGCAAAAACTAAGGGCACTCATAAAATCGTCTAAGGCCAGCTTCGAGAGAAAAATTGCACAGGACACTAAGGATAATCACAAGGCTTTCTTTAGTTATGTTAGGAACCTGGGTGGGAATTCCCAGATATGCTCAGAATTAGTCCAAAATGACAAAAAATACACCAAACCCACAGACATTGCCAACATCCTAGCTGACAGGTTCAGCGCAAACCCACCCCCCTTCCCCACCAGAAGGGCAAATATCTATCCCAGCAGAGTGCTGCCCCCCTGACATCTCAGATGCTCAGGTAAGAGTCGCCCTCTCCAAAGCAAAAAACACAGTATCAATGGGACCAGACGGTGTCCCGTGCTGCATCCTACATGAACTCCAAGAAGAGCTAAAACCAAACATAAAACTGCTGTTCAATCTCAGCCTTACTACAGGATATGTACCCAAAGAGTGGCGTACAGCAACAGTGGTCCCTCTCCACAAAGGTGGTGCCTCAACGGATCCTGGAAACTATCGCCCCATAAGCCTGACTAGCTTGGTCTGCAAAGCTATGGAAAGGATATTCATGGACCTCATAAATAAAGATGTTGGGGACCTACAGACACTGGATCCTACCCAGTTCGGCTTTGTTAAGGGAAGATCCTGCCTCTTAAACCTGGTCGATTTCTTTGAAACAGTCAACAAGACCATTGACAAGGGGAAGGTGGTCCACACAGCCTACCTGGACCTCGCAAAAGCCTTCGATACAATACCCCACTCGGGCATTATAGATAAGCTCACCAGCTTAAATATAAACCCCTATGTCACTAGATGGGTTGCAAAATGGCTCAAGGACAGAACCCACATGGTTAGAATTGCTGGAGCCATGTCAGACTCCAAACCAGTTACAAGTGGCATCCCACAAGGCTCAGTCCTGGGACCTCTCTTGTTCGGTATATATATCTCGGAGGTACAGGCCAACACGGAAGGACTGTGGCTGACCAAGTTTGCAGATGACTGCAAACTGGGCGCCATAATCGACTCTCCAGCCGACACAAGCATCCTCCAAAAGGGCCTCATAGAAACAGACAACTGGTGCCAGAGCCATGGCCTCAAGCTAAATGCCAAAAATGTATAGTCATCCCCTTTGGCAAAAACAAAGTGCCCACAAATTACCACATAGGTGGTAATCCATTAAGTACAGAAGAAGTAATTAGGGACCTGGGGACCCAAGTTGATAGCAATCTCTCATTTGACAACCACGTGGCCAAAGTGGTTAGAAAAACATTTTATATAGCCCACCTAATCATGAAGGGATTCACATCTATATCGGGGAGGTCATCGTGCCTCTTTACTCATCCCTCATCAGGCCCATAATTGAGTACAATGCCCCTTTTGGGATGTACCTTACCAGACACCTGCAGCAACTGGAAAGACCCCAAAAGTACCTCACCAAGAGGATCAAAGGGCTCAAATAGATGCCATATGCTGCCCGGTTAAAGAAACTCCAGCTCTACTCAGTGGCATACCGCCTGCTCAGAGGTGATCTGTGCCTGACCTATAAAGCCATGTCCAACCCGGAATTAATGGACATGCTGCATCTCAGAAAATCCAAATCCCATTCAGCTACGCGCTTGAGAGACTTGAACCTCAGCACTGAATTAAATTGGACATGCTGGAGGGACAGATTCATAACCCAGAGGCTCCCTTCACTCTGGAATAAAATCCCAGTCCAGGTTAGGCAGAGTCCCTCATTGACTCTCTTCAAGAGGAATCTTGATGAGTGGATGGGAGATCGTAGGTTTACCCTGGGTATCACTTCTGTGTCACTGTTAGACAGAGGCACAGTATACTAACCTCGAAAAAGGGCATAGCAAAATTAATTTAAAATGGGTGGCGAAAGTCAGACACACTCTGCCTAGGCTTATAAATGCCCTAGGGCAGATAGCCTAGTATGAACCTATGAACCTATATGAATTCAGTTGTGGGAACTCAGAGTTTACATATTATTCCCCAAGGTACTATAACTGCGCTAGACTTGATATATATTATATTTCACAGGAAAAAGTGCATTTAATTGTCAATGTGCATCCAATAACTGTTTCAGATCAAGCACACATAAAAACTAGGGTAAAATTGCAGGGTAATGAAGTTTAAATGACACACTGGCACTATCCCACCTGCCTTGTTATGAAGAGAGAAATTTAAGGAATGGCTAGTGGAAATTATTCATGAGTTTTTAGGGAAGAAATAAATATCTTTAAAAGTTATAGCTGGGTGGGATTAAATGAAAATGGAGTTTAAAAAAACAGGAAATAAATAAAAGAGAAAGAGATATGGTTAATAAGTAATAGCAATTACTTAGAGGAGCTGACAAAGTTTAAAGTATTGCAGAATAAGGAGAAACTTACAGAAGAAGAAGCGGTGCAAACTTGGACTGCTAAAGAGAAAATAAGGAAGTATCTAGATAATATGCATGAGTTCAAAAAGATTTCTGTTAAGCAATTATTTTTTTATAATAACTTCAGGGCACAAACACTTTTAGCAGAACAACTTAGGCAACAGAAAGTAGAAAGAGTTGTCACCAAACCTAGGGAGCCTGTAAGAAGAAAAATAACCAGAGATCCTCTACAGGATCTGGGCAGCAGCAGAGAGTCTGTATGGTGCCTTATAGGGGGAAGAGTTGTACAGACCAACCACTTTGAGGCATCTACTCTGGTACACAATATCCTCAAGATAGGAGGACATGGATGACAGACTGAATGCCATGGCAGGGATAGCCACTCAACTGTGTAAAATATGGCTTTAGGTGATCTGGTCATGTTGACTAATGTTGCCAGATGGGCTTGGGTGGTTACTGGTGATAAGTGGATTGAGGACCCAACCTACTCCGACCTACGCCAGGGACCTATGCTAACAGTGGGAGGGGTGTATGTGCCCCTATTGGCCAGTGTGTGCCCACCATAAAGCCCAGCAGCCCTGGGTCAATAAGCTGCTGGTCTGGTGGTGTCTAGTTGCCTAGCCTGGGTTACCTGGGATAGCTCTATTGAGTGAAAACTGGATGCAAAACCAATCAACCTGCAAAACAGGAACTAAAAATTGTTGCACTTAATGTGAGTTCACTGACAGGATGCAGCTTGGAAGTGATGACATGATGATACAGAGGAGGCTGAATATCCTATGTATCCAAGAGACAAGATGGAAGAGCAGTGCAGCAAAGCCACTTGGTTTGGGATCCAGAGTCTACTACTCAGGAGGGGGACAGGCTAGAAATGGTGTGAGAATTGTGGTGAGAAAAAGGCTTCAGAAGGCAGTGAGGGATATCATCAGAATTAGTGACAGACTCATGGCGATCATTCTCCAGTGTAATGCTAGGACAGTATTCATTATCTCAGCCTATACCCTACAGCAAGGTTGTGATAGTGACAAAAAAGTACATTCAGACAGCCCTTACAGGACCTACTAGATAAAGCTGAACAATGTGAATTGGTGTTGATAATGGGTGACTAGAATGCACATATTGGGGCAAATAGAACAGGATATGAGGACTGCTTGGGTCCACATGGATGGGAGAATAGGAATAAAGAAGGAGAGGCCATTCTAGACTTCTGCCTAGCAGATGGCTTGATAGTAGCTAACACATGATTCAGAAAGAGAGACAGTCACAAGATCACATACAAGCTTGGCCAGCCTGCAATCCAGGTAGACTTCCTCCTAGTAAGGAAAAGACACTAGGGAAGAATCAATGATTGCAAAATTATCCCCAGTGAAACAGTCAGCCCACAGCATAAACCACTGATTGCCACAATCAGCTGTAAGCAATAGTCAGAGAAGGCTATAAGGTCAACAGAGACCAGGCTGAAGACCTAGAAGTTGACTGGAGAGAAAATACAACAGTTCAAGGAATTACTCAGGGCTCTAACACCCCAAGAAGAGGAGGAAATAGGTGGAGTTGAAGAAGAATCTCAGTGCCTCAAAACAGCATATGTGAAGATTACAAAACAGATATGTGGCTGAGTCAAGTATGGAAATAAGGTACATAAGGAAAGCTGGTGGTGGAATGCAGAAGTCCAGGAAGTCATCAAATGAAAGAAGGAGTGTAGAAAAATGTAGGAGACAGAAAAGACTGACCAGGCTAGGAAGGAATACTGGTTGGATAACAAAGAAGCTAAGAAAGGAGTTGCAATACCAAAGAAAAAGGCATCAAAGGCACTCTACCAACTTCTGGAAAGTGGCTCATTAGGTGGCACAAAGAAACTATATCAGGTTGCAAGGCAAAGACAGAAAAATAAAGAAGATAGCAGACATTCTTCATAAGGGATGCCAGCAACAATCTGCTCAACAGTCCACATGATATCAAAGGCAGATGGAAGGAGTATTTCCAGCAGCTTCTGAATAAAGAAAACCCCACAGAAGCTGTACTGCCCCAGAAACAGCCTACAATGAGGGAAGACATGGAGCCTACCCTAGAAGAAGTTAAAATAACACTAAGGAAAATGAAATCAGTGAACGCAACAGGCTCAGATAAGGTCACAGCAGATATGAAAGCTGCTGGGTGAGATAGGGAAGGAATGGCTCCTGTGGGTATTCATAGTCATGTGGAGAGAAAGGCGTATCCCAGATGACTGGAGAATAGGTATACTCATGCCAGTGTGCAAGAACAAAGGGGACATCCATAACTGTTGGCAGTACAGAGGAATCAAACTCCTATCACATTGCATGAAAGCTCTAGAGAGGGAAATTGATAAACACATACACATAGTAGTAGAATGTAAGATGGGAGATGAGCAGTTCGGATTCAGATCAGGATGCAACACTACTGTCCCGATGTTTGTAGTGAGACAGATAGTTTAGAAGAAGCTAGAGATGAGGAAAGAGTCCAACTGTGCATTCCTAGACTTGGAGAAAGTATATGAGAAAATCCCAAGAAAGCTGATCTGGGCAGTACTGTGGTGGTTCGAAGTCCCAGAAACATTGATAGAATTAGTGCAGGCTATGTACAAGGACCCAGTGACTCAAGTACAAACAGTGTTCGGCCTCAAAGGGGGGTTCCCAGTGGGAGTGGGCATACACCAGGGTTCAGCTCTGAGCCCATTGCTGTTCATACTGGTGATGGACTACATTAACAAACAGGTTGGAGGGGACAGATCAACAAAGATGCTGTATGCACATAATGTGGCCTTACAGGCAGACTCTGTGCAAGAACTCCAGCAAAGTATAGATTGCAAAACTGAAGGCACATGGGATGAAACTAAGAACAGATAAGACAGTGGTAATGACAGCAAACTGGGGAAATCAGAAGAAGTTGAGAACTGAGATAGAAGGGAAGATAGTGGAGCAGGTAAATAGTTTAAAGTATCTGGGAGGGATGGTTGAAGAGAAGGGAAGTCTGAATGAAGATGTCAAAGCTAGACTCAGAGGGGCTGCAGCCAACTGGCATAGAGTGTCAGGTGTTGTCTATAAGGTGTATAAGACAGTGGTGTGACCAGTACTGCTGTATGGTACAGAAACCTAGGCAATAAAAGCAGAGCAGATGAAGAAGCTAGAGGTGATGGAAATGAAGTGCCTGAGAAGGGTGTAGGATGCACTCTATGGGACAGACGAAGACATGAGGACATAAGAGCAGAAGCCAGAAGACATGAGGACATAAGAGCAGAAGCCAAAGTAGCTCTAATTGCAGAAAAAAGAACAGACTACGGTGGTTTGGACATGTGCAGAAAAGCAGAAGACAATCTGGTGACAATGATTTGGGACAGGCAGGAAGAAGGTAAGAGGAAACAAGGATGTCCAGCAAAGAGGTGGATGGATTGTGTGAAAGAAGATCTGCGACAGTCAGGAATGAGTGTCAAAGAAGGCAGGAGTGTGGCATTGAATCAAGGGAGATGATGACAGTTAACACAATTCCCTGACCCCATGTAGAAAATGGGAAAAGGGGGCTGATGATGATGACGATGATGATGATGATGATCTTGTACAGGCATTAGAGCTATTTTGGAAATGTTATGAAAATTTGTATAAAACAGAGAAATTTGGAAATCAAGGAAAAACACCAAGGTCAGAGGAAGATGAGGCTCAACAGCTCAACAACTAACAGTTAAGATAGGAGGGAATGAGATAAAAAAGGTGATGTATAATCAGCCAGGAAAGTCTCCAGGAACAGATGGTATTCCTGAGGAAGTTTGGAAGTTAGGAGAGAAGAAAGTAAAAACCTAGAAGATTTTAATAGCATTTTAAAAGGAGGGGAAGGAGCAACATCTTGGAAGAAGGCTGTAGTGGCTGCATTACCTAAAGGCAGTAAAGACCTATCAGACCCAGCTTCACATAGACCTACTTCAATTTTAAACCATGATCATTTATTTTATTTATTTATTTATTTACATTTGTTAACCGGGTAGTGTCCAACTGAGCCAGTAGTCCATTTTCAGGGGAAAAAATCTCCAGTAAAATAACAATTTAGTTTGCAAAAATTAGTAGTCAAGACGTGAGTAATTAATAAATCACAATTTACAACAGTACAATTAACAAAGATGCTAAAGAAAAAAAAAAGCTAATAGTTGTGGAAACATAATAACACATATTACAGAGATACAAATAAGTGGATCTATTGTACAATCAGAACTATATCAGAAATAAAATAAAATCAGTTGTAGGCATAAGGCACTAATTGTTTGAGGTGCAGGAGCATACAGAGTTGTGAAGGCATTTGGAAAGGAATTACCCAGGTGAAATACAGGGGCAGAGCCATTTGCTGTTGAGATATTCTTTTAGGATTTTTTTGAATGAGATGTTAGAATTTTTTGGATGTGATGAGGGAGAACATTACAGAGCTTGGCCATTTTATTGGAATAGAGGGAGTCACCATGATAGTTGTGAGATTAGGTAATTTTTATCAGGTTTGTCAGATGACCTAAGTGACCTGCTGTTTATGTTGGGTTGTACCAGGCTTGAAAGTGCAGGGCAGTTACTGGGGTTGTGTATGACTTTATCAGCAAAGGTAAGTAGGTTTAGAGTTAATAGGTTGGGAAGTTCCAGCCAGTTGAGGTGCTGAAGAGAGAAGCAATGATGAGTTTTATGGGGATGACTGGCTGCAAACCTAGCTATTTTGTTGTAGCAGGATTCTAGATTATTAAGGTCAACCTTGCGAAGGTTGGTGAAAATATGTGAGCAATAGAGGAGAGTAGATAGTAAGTGGGATCTTGCTGTGGCTAGTCTAGCTTGGTGAGTGAGGTAAGGTTTGGCCCTGTAGAGAGTGTCATGTTTGGCATGGACTTTCTTGATTTGGTAGGGAGATCTTCTTCTTTTTCTTCTTCTTTTGGCTTTTCCCGGTTAGGGGTCACCACAGTGAAACTCTGATCTGCTAATGATTGGCAGTAGATTTTTACAGTGCTGAGGTGCCAGCCCAACGCCCAACCTTCAACGAAGGCACACCCATTCACGCATGTCTTTCGAACACCACTCGACGGTGGGGAGGACTTGCAGACTCCACACAGAAGGCGCTCCAGCTGAGAATTGAAATGGAGAACCTCTTGCTGTGAGGTGACAACACTACCACTGCACTACCACTGCTTACATTGTTAGGGAGATATGCATATCAAATTTAGCCTGTCATCTGTTATAACTCCTAGGAGTTTGGTCTGATTAGTTGGTTCAATTTTTGTTACATTAGAGGAGTAGATAGAGGTATAGAGCTGAGTTTGAATGATTTGTTTGTGAAAATCATTAACTTAGTCTTATTTGGGTTTAGAATGAGTTGATGGTTGTAGAGGTATTTTTCTATGTCCTGAAAGGATTTTTGCATTTTGTGTTGAAGTTCTTGGGGGGAAGGGGCTGAACAGATAAGAGAAGTCATCTGCATGTTGGATGATAGTTGCATGTTGGGTGGCAGAGTTTAGGTTATTGGTAAATATGATAAAGAGGAGGGGCCAAAGTATTGATCCCTGGGGTACACCAGTGGATACAGGAAGCAGAGGAGAGAGAGTTTGTTTTCCCATTTAGTAGCCTGTTTTCAGTTTGACAGATAGCTGTGAAACCAGGTAAGGGATGATGAATTAAGACTGTATGTTGTAAGTTTGTTGAGTAGCAGTTGGTGGGATACAGTGTCAAAGGCTTTTGAAATATCAAAATAATTGCAGAGACCAATTGTCCTTCATTTCTGAGGTGTCAAATAATATCGGTGACGTTTATTAGTGCAGTGTTAGTACTATGCTTAGGTCAGAATCTGTGCTTTGAGCTGGATAGCAGGTTGTTAGTGGTGAGGTAATTAAGGAGCTGTTGGTGGATACATTTTTCTAGGATTGTTGCTAAGGAAGAGAGGATGGCAATTGGCCAGTAATTTGAGAAATCTTGAGAGGGATTGCCCTTGTGAAGAGTAATGATATCACAAATTTTCCAAATACGAGGCACATACTGTTCAGAGATAGAATGATTGATTAGGATGGATATGCGGTAGGCGATGGATGGAGCAGCTACTTTTAGGAATTCATTGGGTAATTGGTCCACAGCAAGACAGCAGGAGTTTAGTTTACTTAGGAGTTTATGTAGATAGTTTGAATGGGTTTGAGGGAGAAAGAGTTTGGGTTTTCACTGGTGGGGGGATGGTAATTGGAAGGTACTGTTTGTTGTCAAGGAGGGTGGTGATATAATTTATAAAGTGAGAGTTGAAATGAGAGACTAGGGGCTCAGTGGTATTACAACTGGAGGGGGCAGGGGTGGAGGTTTTATCAGGGTTAAGGAGGCAGTTGATATTTTGCCAGAACGTTTGTGGGTTGTTCAGGTATTTTTGTTGTGTGGTTTGAAAGTAAGTTTTTTTATCATTGGTGATTTTTTTTCTTAGCTTGGTTTCTTAATTGCTGAAATATGGTGAAGTTAGCTGTGTTTTTGGTGGTATGATATAGTGACCAGGCTTTATCCCTTTGTTTGATTAGAGGCTTAGTGTCATTAGATGGACATGGCAATTGTCTGGCTTTGGAGTGAATTTTCCTGGTGGGGGTGAGATTATTTAAGATGTCAAGGAATTTAGTATTGAAGTGTTTTACTGCAGGGTCTAGTTGTAGGTTTTTTAATGGTGACCAGTCTCAGCATTGAAGGAACAGATTAAACATACCAGGGGAGAAGTTTTTCTTGTTTTGGGCATATTTGAAAGGTATGTAAGTTTGGGTTTGAATTCTTTTTCTTACTAGGAATGTAGGGGAATGCTCACTTAGTGTGACAGGTAGGCAGCCAGCTTGGTACCCCAGGTTAGGCATTAGGCTTATTGGTTAATATCCAGTCAATTAGTGACTGTTTTTTAGAATGTTTGTCAGTGCGGGTTGGGCAGTTAATAGTTTGGATGAAGTTGTATAGGTTAATGAAGTTAGTAGGACAGTTAGAGGAGAAGGAGAGCCAGTTAAGGTTAAAGTCACCTAGGATGATAGTTTCTTGGCTGAATGAGGAAGCAGACCAAGAGAGAAGGGATTCAGTGCTGGGAAGGTTTTGACGGGGGGGGGCAAGTAGGTGGCTTTAATATTGATGGCTTTCTGAGGATTAAGTTGCAGGCATGTGACTAGTATTTCTGACTGATGAAGTAGAGTTTAGTTTTTCCATTTTAAGAGAGTCTTTGAACTTAATTGCTAGACCACCACCTTGTTTGTTTAGTCTATCTTGTCTTATAATATTGTAACTATTAGTTGTAATTTCAGAGTCTTTGATGTGGGGGTTTCACCAGGTTTCAGTTATGACAGCTACATCTGGAGAGTAGGTGGCCAAAATAGCATGAAATTCAGTTATTTTATTTACAAAGCTTTTGAGATTGAAATTGTTATTAGTAGATCTAAGTTAGAGGTTAAGGTTATGGGAAGTGAAGTACATAGAGATAAGCCGGTGAGACTTTGGGTAGTTGTAGTAGAGGTGGTGTTTGGAAGATTGTGGTGATTGGGAGGGAGGTCACTCTTAGGCCAGGGTTGGGATGGATATCTGCCTGTAGTTTAATTTGTGTTAAGGAGTGTAATACTAAATATTTAAGTTTGGCCTTGAGTTGGTTATACCTGTATGTGGAGGGGTGAGTGGTCAAAAAGTGTAAATGTTTGAAGGGGAAGAGAAGCATGTTGCTGTAGTAGTACAGATGAGAGCTGATGTGGACTATAAGGTTTAAGAGGAAGTTAAGCAAGTGTGTGGTTATGTGTTGGGTAGCGGTAGTGTTGGATATGAAATTTATGAAAGTCAGTGGCATTATATGCAAGGTATAAAAGTAATGTGAGATAGTGTAATGGGTGATGGAGCACCATTGTGGGAGGAGTTAACAAAAAAGGAGAGGAACTGGAGTAGAGTAATTAGGGGTGGGGATCAGTGTACAGGTGATGGTAATAGGGCAGTGAGAAGTCTTTAGCTTGGCAGGGATGGAATGAAAGGTTAGATGATGTAGGAGGGGATTGGATGAGTGTGAAAAGAGTGAGGATAGGTAAGATTGATAAGGGGTGTGTTTTACTTAGCTATATATGTAAAGAAAGAGGGGTCGGGTGGGAATGGGGGTAGGGTAGGGGAGCAGAGTGAGCCCTTGCAAATCGAGGGTGAATGGAGTGAGGGTTGGCCTTGAGCAGCAAGAGGAACTGCAGAAACAATCGGTAAGTATGTTATCAGCTGCAGCGATGAGTTATCTACAGCAAGTTGGGAGCTTGTAGTAAAGTATCTAAACACTGATTTTATCACTTTACAGGTTGCTTTTTAATGTTGAGGGGAATAGATGGGTGAAGGAGATTCAGGCCAGGTATAACACATGAGAGAGAGGTAGAGGTTAATAACATGGGTGGAGAGAATGGGGATAAAGAGGAGCCTGGATTAGATTGGTTACAGGGTAGCTTGCAGAGAGTGGAGCTGGATAGTAGGTGGAGGGGGCTGAGAAGAAAGCAGGAGGGCAGCTATGGATGTGAAGAGTGAACAGCAGTCTAAGGGGCGACAAAGGTGAGGTAAGTGAATGTGGAGTCAGAGGACTAATGGTTGTTGGAGGTGAGTATTAGCTAGATGAGGGCTGGGGATCTGGGCAGCAAATGTCTAAGTATGAAGTACAAAATATACATTGGGTAAAATGGCAGGGTAGCAGTCAACTACTGGTTTAGATTCAATTCCCAGATTTGGTGCTCTTAATTCCCACAGAGAAGCAGTCTACGCAGTAGGATAGTGGGACAACTCGATGACAATATCTTAACAGGTCCCTGAGTTTGCACTTGAACAGGCAACAGTAAGCTGCACAGAAGTGTTGGTAGCTGTCTATACCAGCTAAAAGAATGGCAAAGATGTTGCCAAAATTGATATACATGGTTCAATGTGGTTTTGCAGAGGGGAGGCAACAATTTGACAACATTACTAGAACGGTGATGATCCATAGGGAAGAAAAATGAAAGAAAATTCCACTGTTATTGGTGGGTCTTGATGAAGAAAGCATTCAACAGAGTAAGCTGGGATTTTATGATTAGGGCAATGGAAGGATTTGCATTTCCTGATACAGTAATAAGGTTACTTTGAAGAAATTGGGCAGTATGTTCTCTTTCGCCTTTGTTATTTGCTTTATATTTAGAGCCATTGGCAAAGAAAATAAGGGACTCAGAAATGCAAGAATATAATTGGTGTGGTAGTCAAGAAAAGTTGGCTTTATTTATACATAATATTATGTTGCACCTGATAAATCCAGAAAAGTACATGTCAGCATTGTGGAACATTTTGAGACAGTTACAAGTCTTTTTGGGATATAAAATAATTGAAGATAAAACAAAGACTATACCATAAATTATGTACCCACACATGTATTGATTCAGCAGTTCCCATATTTATGGAGACATGATAAGATAAAGTATTTAGGAGTTTGTATTAAAATTGTTATGTTATAGCAGCTAATATGTGGGAAGAGACTAAACAGAAGATAATATAAAAACTGAGAAAATGGAAACTGTTGTTTCTGGATATGGGTAATAAGATACTAGCAGTGAAAATGTGTATAGTCCCTTTAGGTTTATATATGGGCCAGGCATATTTTTATCAATGAAAGGAGGGGTTGGCGAGAATAATTAATAAAATGTTGAAGGAATTTATCTGGGAAGGGAAAAAGGGCAAGAGTTTATGTTGCTCCTTCTAATAGGACAAACTGATTTAAAATTACCTGATTTGAAGGGATATTTTAAAGCTACACAGTTAAAGTTCATATATAACACAAGGAGAAGATTATAATTCAAATTGGAAAGGGTTGAAAGTTTAACATTTAAAGAGAGAGTTGATTTTGAATGCATATCCTTAAGGAGAATAATAATAACAATACAGAATATTACATCCATAACGTATCAGAAAGTATTCTAAGAAATGCTTTGTACTGTATCCATTTATACTCAGACCCATTCAACAGTATCTAGCTATTATTCTATATTCCAACTTATAATACTTTCTCCTAATAGACCCTCACTACTTCCAGTCTTAACTACACCCTCATACTCTATCCTTTCACATCCCTGCATTTTCACATTTCAGAAACATTAGAGAAGTTACTAGGACAACCTAACATTCTTCCTTTATTGAAAATACTTCCTTTCTATTAACTTTTACAAGTTTTCATATCCCACCACCTCAAAGTATTCTACAGCCCTAATACTTGTGCTTCCTTCTTGATTCATACAGCACCACTACATCCCATCAGTAAAATACAGAACTCTTTACTTAACTATGCTACTCCTCAGCTTATCCTCTATTCTTATCCTTCTGATGAGCCATCTCTAATCCTACCTTGACTCAATAATAGCTCAAAACATTTCTCCAACTCTGTCCCAACTACCTATCCATGTTTCCTCCCCAAACCCTTCCATATCGCACCAAACCTATTTAATGGTGCCCCTCAACTTTATCCCAAACAAAGACTGATTAATCTATGTCAACTCAAATCAAAATAAAATTAAGTTGAAAAACACTCTAAAAAAATATATAAATAAGGATCGGAAATGCCCCAGTATATTAAAATCCTCCTGCTAGGAGACATTCACCTTAACTCTGTCTCCACCTATCACAACCAACATCAAGGCAATTCTGTTCCACTCAGTACTCTTTTGCTGGCATAAATATTAGAAACATAAGCAATAAAACTACTGAACCACTTGCCTGGTTTACCCAACACATTCCTGATATTATCACTTTAACTAAAACTTATCTTAAACCCAGCATAAGCGACTTGAAAATTACCCACTTCCCTCCAGCTATAATATTGGCAATAAATGGAAGTGTAAAGAGGAAAGGTGGTAGAATTGCTTTAATATTTCCCACAAACTACAAACATTTCCCCTGCAACAAATCAGTACCGACATTCATTTCAGAAGAGCTTCTTATTACTTTCATGAAAATAAACAAATATATACAGGTATCTTTTACTGTCCTTTACATCCTTCCTGGTGAAAATACAACTATCCTAAATTAGTTATGTATAACAATTCCACATGAAAAAATACTTCTAGCTGATGTTAATACCAGTTGGTTGAACATAACTTCTAATTTCTTACATCTAGTATCAACTTATATGGTTTCTCACAACTAATTAATAGTGCCCACACATTATAGCATGTTTTTTAAGACTAATTAATAGCACCATGTATTATAACAAGACATCAACTTCCTTCTTAGACTAGATCCTAGTATCAGACCCTAATAAATTCACCAACATAGATACGATGTCAGACTGTCTCAGTGACCATCTTCCAATCAGTACAGCCAGACATCTCATGCATCCACTTAGACAGCAAGTTTTATGAAGCAGTATGCAACCTGTCCAACTTTAACCCAGAAATATTCATTACTACCCTTTCATCTATTAACTGGAACATCCTAAAAATCTTCCCCTTAGGCGATGTTATAAATAGATTCAATACAATTTTCCTAATATACTGTATAGCCTTTCACCTCTTAAAAGGAAGAGACTAAAAACAAATAAATGTAATATGGCTATCTGAAAAAAGTAGAATGCTGATGCAGAATAGAGAAAAAGCATAGAAAGAATTGCAACAATATAAAACACCACATCATCATCATCTTCTTTCGGTTGTTCCCGAAACTCTGAGACTAAGCATAAGAAACACAGGGTTGTTATACCCAGCTGATATCCATTATCATTAGAGTGACTGCAAAATATCCCAACTAACAAATTAAAACAAAGAGTTAGAAGGTCACACTGAAAAAACAATCAGAAAAAAAATAAATGCAAACTTCACCTGTTTCCATTTCTTCCTGTCCTCTGCATCTTGCTCTGTCACACCAACCACCTGCATGTCCTCTCTCACCACATCCATAAACCTTATCTTAGGCCTTCCTCTTTTCCTGTTACCTGGTAGCTTCATCCTTAGCATCTTTTTCCCAATATACTCAGCATCCCTCCTCAGCACATGTCCAAACCAACATAATCATGCCTCTCTGGCTTTGTCTCCAAACCTTCCAACCTGGGCTGACCCTCTAATATACTTATTCCTAATCCTGTCCACCCTTGTTACACCCAGTACAAATCTTAACATCTTTAATTCTGCCACATCCAGCTCAAACTCCTACCTTTTTGTCAATGCCACTGTCTTCAACCCATATAACATAGCTGGTCTCACTACCCTCTTGTAGACCTTCCCTTTTACTCTTACAGGTACTCGTCTAAAATACCACAATATATAAAAAACTTCAGAATTCTCTGCAACCTCACTAAAAGCAAATACATGAATACAACAAATATATACTATAACAACTTTTAGAACAATAGTAAACACAACCTAAAAATTTCATCTCAGCCACTAAGAAATTGTATATTCTGGCCAAAAATTCAACCCCAACCCCTCTCCCTATAACTCACCTATTAAAACTGCAATAGAATTTAACTCTTATTTCATAGATAGTATAGCAGCTTTTACCAGATATTCCCCAAGCTCCAATCCCAACCTTGCCCAAGGGACATATGCCACCATATCCACTTTCATCTTCAAACCTGTACCCTCATCCAGTATAAGACTACTGTTAAACAAACTCAAACCATGCTCTCCTTCAGCTAATGACCTTCGAAATGAGTACTTTAAAATACCAGCCAATAGCATTGTCCATCCTTTCTCAATCCATACAAATAGGTCAGTCCAGTAATCCCATGTTCCCTCTCTCTAGAAAACATCAAATTTTTCACTCTACACAAATTAAAACAAAGAGTTAGAAGTTCACACTGAAAAAACAATCAGAAAAAAATAAATGAAAAACTCCAGCCAAGCTAGAACTTCCAATGAGTGATCTCCCAAACCTCTTGTAACACATGAGATATATGCAAATGACCCTTATGAACATCAGGTGTTTCAGCTATATGGCAATTTTGATTGCCATTGACGTTTACATTTGAAGTCGTTTTAATGAACAATTTCAGGCCAATAAAGCCAAACCTCACTAGCTATGGATATGCATATTTCAGCCTTGTTATGACCTCATCAGCATAGAATAAGCAGAGTGTTTGACTAAGCATAAGAAACACAGGGTTGTTATACCCAGCTGATATCCATTATCATTAGAGTGACTGCAAAATATCCCAACTAACAAATTAAAACAAAGAGTTAGAAGGTCACACTGAAAAAACAATCAGATAAAAAAATAAATGCAAACTCCAGCCAAGCTAGAACTTCCAAAGAGTGACCTCCTGTAACAGGTGCACATGGGATATATGCAAATGACCCTTATGAACATCAGGTGTTTCACCTATATGGCAATTCTGATTACCCATGACTTTTACATTTGAAGTTGTTTTAATGGACATTTCAAGCCAATAAAGCCAAACCCCAGTAGCTATGGCTATGAATATTTCAGCCTTGTTATGACATCGTCAGCGTAGCATAAGCAGAGTGTTTAACTAAGCATAAGAAACACAGGGTTGTTATAACCAGCTAATGTCCATTATCATTAGGGTGACTGCAAAATATCCCAACTAACAAATTAAAACAAAGAGTTAGAAGGTCACACTGAAAAAACAATCAGAAAAAATAGATGAAAACTCCATCCAAGCTAGAACTTCCAATGAGTGACCTCCCAAACCTCCTGTAACAGGGGCACATGGGATATATGCAAATGACCCTTATGAACATCATGTGTTTCAGCTATATGGCGATTCTGATTGCCCATGACTTTTACATTTGAAGTCATTTTACTGGACAATTTGGGAGGTCACTCATTGGATGTTCTTGCTTGGCTGGCATTTTCATTTATTTTTTTCAGATTGTTTTTTCAGTGTGACCTTCTAACTCTTTGTTTTAATTTGTTAGTTGGGATATTTTGCAGCCACCCTAATGATAATGGACATTAGCTGGGTATAACAACCCTGTGTTTCTTATGCTTAGTCAAATACTCAGCTTATGCTATGTTGACGAGGTCATAACAAGGCTGAAATATGCATATCCATAGCCAGTGGTGTTTGGCTTTATTGGTCTGAAGTTGTCAATTAAGATGATTTCAAATGTAAAAGTCATGGGCAATCAGCATCGCCATATAGCTGAAACACCTGATGTTCATAAGGGTCATTTGCATATAACCCATGTGCACCTGTTACAGGAGGCTTGGGAGGTCACTCATTGGAAGTTCTAGCTTGGCTGGAGTTTTCATTTATTTTTTCTTACTCTACACAAATTAGGAAATTCAACAGATGTTAATAACTTTAGACCTATAGCAATCTTATCCCATCTCTCTAAAATACTTGAAAAATATATTCAAAAACAATTACTAAACTATCTAATACAGGAAGAGCTCCTAACCCCCACAACACATCTCCCGTCCCTCCCATAGTAGTAATACTGCACTTCTAACTGTTATAGATACAGTTAATAAAGGTAGAGATAATGGCAAACTAATCACCTCCTAATGTCTACAATTGTCAAAAGCCTTCAACACAGTTTGTCACAGCAAACGTCTACTTTAGGTGTGCTCACTAGGTCTATCTCAGCCCACCCTTCTATCATTCAAAAGTTAACGGTCCAATTGGTATTAGTAAAATGGTGCTCCACCCTCTCTTCATTCCTTCCAGTCACCACTGGTGTACCACAAGGCTCTATCCTTGGTTCCCTTCTCTTTAACATTCTTGGTAACACCCTTCACACATCCACATAACAGCCTCCCTAATACAAAATGTGGATGATTCCACACTCATATTCACATCTGGCAACATGGCACATCCCCAAAGAATTACTCAGGCAGCTTTAATAGCCACTGAAACATGGCTTTGTAACTCACAACTCATACTCAGCCCAAAAAAAAAAAACAAACCAAACTACTTATTTTTTTCTACAAATGATTTTTTTCATGAAAAAACAAAATTTTAAATCCTCTCTCTTAATAATACAATCATTGAAGTCACTTCTCATAGCAAATTATTAGGGATGATAGTGGATGATAATCTTAAATTTACCTGCATATATAAAATTGCATAACAAATCTCACCAAAAACTAGGGATGATTTACAGACCCAAAAAAACAAAAAAAAGAATACAAGGAAAAGGATCAGATGAGAAGACAAGAAATGTGGAAAAGGCATCAATACTGTTGCAAGAACAGAAAACTGGAGCAACCTTGTGTCAATCATGATCTGATGCAGGAATGGCTAAGGATAACTTCACTCAAATAACCACAGACAATTGAGGCAACTCAAGATAAATATGCCTAGGCTTATAAGGACTCTAGGGCTATTCTGGGATTTTTCCCTTTTCACCACTGTAATGTAATCTTGGAGTTGGTATATTTAGTTGGGGGAATGTATAAGGTGTAGACCCCACCTGGGTAGGTTTTAAATTTACTATTTTTTGACAGTCGCTAGGATGGCCTACCATTGGTTATCTCTGGGAAAAGTTTTGGTGAAAAGTCCATTAGCTGATATGTTACTTCAACAAAAAAGGGTCGACAAATAGGTGTTCGATGATTTGTTAGTTCAACTAGCTGATATAGACCCAATAAAAACATGGCTCTATCGCTATGGTAAGTACATATCTTCCATTTCGTAAGTTCATACAGAGGTGACTTTTATTCTGTCAAGCACAGAGCTACCTTATAGTTTTACTTCTTCACTACAAAAAGGGTTCTGTTTTGTTTTGAACCAGTAGATAGACGAGTGGGAATTAGGACCGAATTGAGGATATTTTATAATATCTGAATTTGAATGCCTCAAGCACCTAAATGCTCATTTTAGTTATAGAAATATATATTTCCATCCATCTTTTTATTCCATAGTTTAAACTTTTGAAGAATGTGTAATTGCACAGGATTAACAGAATGTGGATTTCAGAGACAGTAAAAGGCAGGCACTGTACCTACTTGCCTGGAATCGTATATTCGTTACTAAACAAGCACTGTAGTATGAAATGTGTAAAATGCTATGAATGAAGTCAGGGATAAATTAAAATAATACTGTTAATAGTACCCTCAAAAAGAAGACAGACTTTTTTCAGATAAGCTGTATATAAGAGGATTTTTTTGGGGGGTTTGATTGTAAGCAAGTAACAGTTTCATGTCTTAAGAAACAATGCATATATTTTCTTAAAATAAAGTCTTTTATGTGTCCACTTGATAGACCCAATATTATATATAAGTGAACTCTTTCTTATCCTCTCTTTAATCTGTTTTACAATAATTACTTGATGGAATTATGGACACTACTCAGTTTTTAGAATGAATGAATGAATTACAAGATGGGAGTAAACAGTCTGAAGGTAACCCTTTATGTAGATCCATTTACACTTCCATATCCCATCAGGGTCATTTGAAAAGAACCACATATCTGGCTTATTGGCTTTCATATTTAAACTTAAGGACTTCATTAGATTCTTCTTTATTCTTCTTATTAGATTCTTGCTCAATATGTCTTTGCATGTTTAAGTAAGAATGTATTTCAGTTGCTATTATGTCATTTTACAAATTAAATGTGTTGCTGTGGGATCTGTCTGTGCTCTGAAATATATTTATTTGTTCATGGGCTTTTCTGAGAATGAATATGTTTATGATTCAAAAGTCCAGTCTTTACTTGCACATATGGACATGTACAGGTATCTGGATGATTGCTGGCTGATCTTCACCTGAAATTTATTTATTTGAATTTTTAACAATTTTAATTTTATATTCACTGCAGCCTGGTATACTTGTAAGTTATTTTGGTAGTATTTGTTTCAAATGTCCAGTTCTGGAACTGTTTCAGCTAATTCAGAGAATTATATATAGTAGGTCACATACAGTTATTATTTATGATTTTCTTACAGAGTCATCAACAACAGCCCTTATCACCCACACGATGACACCATTGTCGTGAAGGTATTCTCCTGCCATCAGTACACCACTACCATATTCATGGGGGGCTGTGCTGGGCGGTGATGCTTTCTTCATGGACTTCATGAGATAGGGCAATAGCATCCTCCCCAGGTTAGTGTAGGATGCTATAATAGCCTGGTCATTGAACTCAAGCACACAGGTGCTCTTTGGTGTCAGAGTAATACAAATGTGTGGTTCCAATCATGCCATAGTAAGGGTACCTAGCAGTGACAGGTCTAGCTATGACATGGTGTTTCTAGTTGCTCGACTTGATTGTGTTACATCCTTGTTTAGTGTTTGGGAAATGATGACCACATCTCTTTTGTTATCCCACACACATCTGACTTAAATGTGTACTCTTTTCTTCCTGTCTCCTATTTCCACATAATAATATACAAAGCAACACACAGTTTTGTTTGACTTTGTGAGGGAGGTGGTCTTTGAGAGCACTGTACATTCTGTCATGCACTTGCCTAACACCATAGCGGGTCTCATTGTCTGGGTATGGGTGGTTGCAGTTAGTATGCCCATCATCTATGTGCTTTCATTTGTATGTGCCTGCTACTTGTGTTGTGCCCAGGGTATGTGAGGCTATATTTATAAGATGCAGCATAATAAGCATACCTTGCACACCTTGTCAGTTGTGTACTAAAACACCCCTTCACAGTCAGTGAGGCATGTGAAGCACATCTGAATGAATGCATTAAAGTACTAGATGATATTATGTGTTCCATGAAGTCTTTTCCTTCTAGTCATCCATGTCAGTACTTGTAGTTTTCAGACCATAATAGAATTCATATACATTTTATCTGCATCAAGGCTTCCCCATAAATCCATTGTGGCCACATGTGACCTGTATATTGAATGAGTGCTGGCTATAATGTTTACATAGCAGCAGGTATCTTATATGCTGGGTGCATAGATGGCAGCACAAATTCAGTCTATGCCACAGTTAACTGTGGTGGTTTGCCCATTTCATGGAAGCCACACATTATGGAAATCCTTTTTGCTTGCATTGTAGACATCTTGAAATATATTGTAGCATGCTGTATGAGGACAGTCAGAAGTATCACAGGATGTTAGTAGCTAATGACTGTGAGATGCCTGTCATTATCTTGTTGCTTATTGAAAGAGCCATTTCCCAAGGTTGTCAGTGCTATGCTCACCACTGTCTATGTTAAGACTGGTTGTTTACTTGTTGCCTGTACAGTCATGTCCCTATAATGTGATACAGCCAGTTTAGTGTAGTGAATCCATACTGAATGAGCTGATGCGTTCCTAGTAAGTTAAAGCTTTGTATAACAGGGATAAATTGAATCAGTATCACTGATGTTTCCAGCACAAAGAAGCTGGTGAGGTAACTGCTGAACCTCCATTCCATCTGGAGATAATTTCTGGATTTACGTTCATGTCGTCTGCTTGTCATTATCCTAAATTGCATTGTATCACAGTTCTTTGGTACTGTAGAATGCAGGTTAGTATCTATCTGTGTATAGCTATATATTTATATCTATGTATAGAGAGATATAAATATATCTATCTCTCTTTATATTCTTTATATATATATATATATATATATATATATATATATATAGAGAGAGAGAGAGAGAGATATGTATATATACACACACACACACACACACACATATATATATATATATATATATATATATATATATATATATATATATATATATATATACACACACACGCACACACACACACACACACACACACACACACACACACAAGACCGGGTCTTATACTCTTTCCCCTGCCGAAATACGCATTATGGCTTATTACCAGGGGATGCCTTATTTACCCCCACTGTACAATAATCTACATTTATTCATTTATTCATGTACAAAAATCGACATTTATTCATGTACACAAATTGACATTTATTTAGTACTTTTCTGTTGTTGGACAACAGTTCTAAGTCACACGTTAACAGCTGTGTGAGAATTCTACATAAACAGTGCAGCAAACATTTCAACTTCAGAATATCTACACCTTGGCTTTCACAGTGCAATATTTCATGCTTAACAGAAAGTGCAGAAAAATCTCAATACATGTGTATTGGAGGAGGGGAATAAAACTGAAAGCAGAAGCAAGAGTGCACGTGCTACCAATAATGGAAAAGTTATTCAAATACAGTCATGTCATCTTCTTCTGGAACATTGTCATAAAGTCTCCGACCCCCAAATTCTGACCTGAATTTCTTGCGACTCCATTTTCTGTAGAACCATTGGCCCCAATCTGTCATACCTAGCAATAGAGCTACCCTTAAATGAGCACTGCTTGTCCAAGTTGCCTGCTCATAGTGCACTGGCAACACAGCTGTCAGTGATTTTATCCCATGAAGTTTTCACCCAAGTCACGACCTCTTGCAGGCTAGGCTTCACAAAGTTTCCATGCTGATTTCTCCCCATTCTATTCTCAATGTAGTCATTGAGTTCCATGGGCAAACGGTCCTTGAATGGCTTGGTTATTGCAATATCAAAAGTCTGGAGATAGGCAGTCATTCCTGCGGGAATCATTATTTGATCTATTCTTCTCCGTGCAAGGAATTTCTTCATTTCTTTAGCACAGTGAGTGCTGGCTGAATCCCAGACTAGCTGACCTCTTTCGCCACCTCGCAAAACAAGTGGCAGCATTATATCGACCCACTTCCTTATAACTGCTTGTGTGCACCAGGCTTTTTGGTTTCAAGAATGTAAATGCCTGAAACACATTCAATCTTATCTTTCTTGCCCTTACTAATGATTAGAGATGTTTTTTTTTCCATCTAGACGAATTGCCAAAATACAGGTAGCACGTGCACTCTTGTAACCAGTGGAGGGAATGTAGATTGACGAGGCACCCCTCTGATCAATTGTTCAAGATCCTTGACCCATAAACACTGCAGTTTCATAACAAAGAACTTGAACGCAAGTGCACATTTAATAACTTCAGTATCTTCCAGCTTGAACAGTGTTGTTGATCTTCTTAGAGACAGTTCATATTGCTGAAGGAAGCCATCCAGCCAGTGTTGTGATACTTTGAATTCTTCTGGGGATATTTCTAACTGTGGTGCCATTGCAAGGGCAAATGCTTGAATATCAGCCCTGCGCACAACCAAAGCCTTTGCTCTCCTGTTAGCAGTCCATTCACAGATGATGTCTTCCAGCTAAGGAAATAATGGTTACCTACCTGATCCACACTTGCAATTCTTAGCATTTCCCTTGTCAGACTGTTGACTGAGGTTATCGTATGCTGCACGCCATTTTCGGAGATCTAACTTCTCTTTGCAGAAAGCCGTCAGATTCTTTCCCCGGGAGTCCTCCACAATTCCTTTCTTGGCGATGGAATAGCTCTTTCTTTTTGCACTCATCTTGTCTCTGTGGGGGGTAATTGAAGACTTATGAGACTGGAGTGGCAACACAAAATGGCGATGGTTAAAAAGACACAACCACAGCTGTTTGTTATCAAGTGTGCACCCTTTACTTGCGTTGTCTACACTTTGACCAATCAAAGTACACCTGCCAGTGTTTATGGGCCAAGGATCTCAACCGTCAAGTGTGAGTGATGATTAGCGTTACAGTAAGAATCATGGAGGTATCCCAGGGAAAGAATCTTATGACTTTCTGCAAAGAGAAGAAGTTGGGTGTCAGAATGGTCCAAAAATGGCGAGCAGAGTACGATAACCTCAGTCAATGGGTGTCAATAATATTAGTTTATAATTCAACACGTCCATCCTGTGTTGTTGACGATCTTAACTGGGGCTTATTTTTGGGGTAGGGCTTATATCGTGACCACCCTGGAAAACCATGCTAGGCCTTATTCTCTGGTTATGTCTTATTTACAAAGAAATATGGTATATATATATATATATATATATATATATATATATATATATATATATATATATATAGATATATAGATTATATATATATATATATATATATATATATATATACACACATCTATACACGTGTATGTGTGTGTGTGTGTGTGTGTGTATATATGTATATATATATATATATATATATATTTATACAGATGTAATATATGTTTGTGTATCTATATATAGATATAGATATTTATATACCTATATAACTATATATAGATAGAGCTACATAGATAATGAATATGTGGTATCTGTCTTTTACCTGTATATCTTATACAAGGCTTACCTTCCAGGTGGTTCTATGCCATCTACACTTCTCTGCTGACTAAGGTGCTGGCTATATAGTTGCTTTGGCTGTACTTTAGAATGGTACATTAGGTTTATGAGCATCAGGCATCCTACTTAGCACCACAAATAATGGAAAACTTAACTCACCATAAGTCTAAGTAACCAAAATGTATGAAACACACTTCTTAAATACCGTAAATGGGACATAAAAGTAATACAGAAATGGTTACTAGATTTCAGTCAATAGAAATGGACTAGGAACTTATATTTACAGTCATCTGTTCTGTACAACTCTAAAAGCCAGTGTAGTAGTTCTAGTTACATTCTGATGGATTTTAATGAGACAGGATTTGCAGTGTGAAACTTGGTTGGGTGGGGGTGAAGAGAGTTTGTAATAGATAGCATCACAAGGAATGATACTGAATGAGCTCTGCTGAGTAAGAGAAAGAAAAAAGAGTCAGAGAGAGTCAGATTATGGTTGCCAAACAGAAATGAGTGTAAGCTTGGGTGAGGACATTATCTGTCACTTTAGTAAGGTCATACAGAAGGAATGCTTTAATGCAACAGATGACACTAACAAGAGTATTAGGTTCATGTGAGGCCAGTGACGTTTCATATATTTATCTCAGTGCAGCTTTCCAGTAATTGCAAAGTTCACTGCACGTGGCCCAGCCACACATGTGCAACAATATTTACGTAGATAAAGTTTATTTCTAGAAAGTAATTTACCAGGAAAGACATTTGAGCCAAAATGGGTATATTATTTGTCCTGCAAGAGAAATAAAAGTGAAAACAGTATAGTTTTACTTAGCACTGTAGTGGACACATGTATGGAATTGCAGGTCTCAAATGCCTTTACTTCATTACATTTTAAAGTAACATAAGATTTTAGAAGTTAAACAAGTTCAGACAAGATGACTATAAACATAACTCTCCAGTGTATCTGATTTTCAAGGATGGCCCTGATTTTGACTCAGATTGTATCTCAGTCCCTCTTAATCCCTCCTACAAATGTTAACAATTGGAAAAAATGGTGATGAATTGCACATAATAAATAATGACAGTAATCTTACACATAATAAATAATAAATAGTGACAGTAATCTGAGTTATATACTTCTTTTACTTCAGAAAATGAATATTAATTTACATCATCTTATGCTGTCAATTTCTCAGGTTAATAGTACTAATATTTGAAAAGTGTCCCTGATTGTCCCTGATTATTTCTGGATTTATTACTGATTATGTTGAGATTTTACCCTAATTCACTGCAACCTATTCCTATAGCAGAAATAATGCAAAACTTGCAGTTCACTTCAATCACTGTTATTTTTTATTCTTCTCCTTACTATTGTGTACTTTTGAATCTAGGCAAAACTGTATATTGTCAGTATCATCAATGTTGTTGTTGTTTGTCTTTCGGCTTTTCCCGGTAAGGGATCGCCACAGTGGAACTCCGGTCCGCTAATGATTGGCAGTAGATTTTTAGGAAATGCTGAGGTACCAGCTCGACACCCAACCTTCAACAAAGGCACACCCATTTACGCATGCATGTCTTTCAAACGCTACCCAACCGCGGAGAGGACATGCAGACTCCACACAGAAGGCACTCCCAAGCCCAGCCGAGAATCGAACGGGAGAACCTCTTGCTGTGAGTTAACAATGCTACCGCCATACCACCGTGGCACTATATGTCAGCATCATCAATGTGAAAGAAAATTACTTCCATCCATCCTGTATACAGCCATGACATGATATATGACACAGCTCGTATTACTTAGGATGTGAAATGTGACAGTGCAGAGGCAGGGAATTTTGTTCATGAATTACTAGAAAATGCATTCGTATGTACATTTTAAAATGCTTACAACCTGGGGTGGCTTGCGATTTGCTTCCTTCTGCTTGCAAATATTAATTAAACTCTGAAGGGGTACTGAAAGTGGGCACAGTCAGTGTTTTGACTTGGGCAGGGTCAATATGAGTTGTTTCAAGGCAGAGATAGTGCCTTAGTTAAAGGGCTAGTACACTTTGATGAAGACTGCAATAGGTACAAGTCATTGGCCCAAAGAAGAGTACAATAATGTCTGTAGGAGAAAGTAGCCAGTTTAATGTGGTGGCAATATTTTTTCTGCAGAGAAAATATCAGTTTATTGTAGTGAGAGTATTTCTATTTATTTGCTTAGCTGGTCATTTATTTTATTTTTGCATTTTGTATTGGGTAGGTTGACTGGTATTTCAGTCACAATTTGGGCACAAGGTGCTGCAAACACATTTAATACATGTACAGTGTTACAAATAAGCTATTAAATGCAATCACTTTTGGGATGGTTTTAAATATATGGTACTGTCCAAGGTAGGGTATTTATGTTTGTACAGCATAAGAATACATCTGATGTGAAGCTGTTCTTTCTTGCCGTTCATTCTTACAGATGGGTTTGGAGCCGATCCTCGGGTCGGCCTACTACAATACTCGAGGTCTTCAGATAGCTCGAGGCCAAGTCCCTATCCCATGATGCACCTAGAGTTACCTCAGATCTGGTTTGCCTCTGCAGTAGATCGGAGGTTCTCACTAGCTCGGGCCAGTAAAAATCTTATTTTATTGAAAATATCTTATATTATTGATAAAAACTTTCTGCTTAATATCTTTAGATATTTAGATAAGCTCTTATAGCTTTTTGTGCAGTTTCCCTTCCCTTGTGGGTCCCTTTTTTTTCTTAGTCTAGTATTTAGCTCTCTTGGCCTCATTTATTTTAGGCCTTGTTTAATCTTTATTAGTGCTTAAATTATAGTTGTGTGCTGATAACTTGTTAGATTTAGTCTTATCATTTAAATAGTGACTTTCTGTCACAGCTTTGAAATAATTAGTCTTAGAGATTAGACAAAGGTGTGTGCATTAGTAGTTTATATTATAGTTGTGTGACTTTTCTGTCACAACTTTCATATATTTACTCTTTAGAGTTTAGATAAGTAGCTTTGTGTGTGTGTGTGTGTGTGTGTGTGTGTGTGTGTGTGTGTGTGTGTGTGTGTGCTGATTAATATTTAGCCCATAGTTTTAAAAGGGCTTGTTTGTTATTTCTTGTCTGGGTGTGCCTAGCTTTTACAGCACCCTATTACAAAATGGCTGATGATAAAGACAAACACCCTAAATCAGGGTTTAAGAAATGAACTAAATGTGGGCAGTAAATGTCTATCACTGACAGCCATGTGAACTGTGTTTATTGTTTGGGAGCACTGCATCTCCAGGAAAGCTGCTACATCTGTCATTCTTTCTCTTCTAGGGTTCTCCAGGAGAGAAAGAGAAAGTTAAATTTACAGAGGTTTAGTTAAATCTTTCTTCCAAAAAGCTTTGAGTGACCAGGACGGGTCCAGAAAATCCTCAAAGTCTTCTAAGACTTCTACTTCTGAGGGAAAGAAATCAAAAAAAGTCTTTAACATCGGTTCCACAGACCTGGGATCTGTCCGTCTTTTCTTTTAGAGTCGGTCCACGGTTTTGGAACCGGTATCCGAAGTGCCTAAGTCTCCACTTCTGCAATCTGTACATCTTTCTATCCACTCATCTCGGTCTTCGATTAGCCTTTCTGATTTGAACGCGGATCATGTGGTGCAGAAGCTTTGACAGGCACCAGCCTTTGCTAAATTCTTATCAGCTCTGACTCATACGGCTTCGGGACCACAGACCCTTTTACCATCTACTACTCTTCCTCCTCCAAGCCTCAGATCCGTCAGTCCCTTCTCATCGGAGCAGAGGTGCCTTAGAAGCTATGAGGAGAGTTATGTCTCCTAAGACATCTTCAACTTCAGGTCCACCTACCTCCTCCCTAAAAATGCCTGTGTCTGCTTCTGCATCACAGATCCTTGCCAAGCGTAGAGACCCAGAGCCTCAGGAAGCCCCATTGGGTGGTACCTACTCTTCTGAGACCTCACCAGAAGCCACCACTGATGAGGTTCCCAGGAAGAGAATCTGTAAGAGGAAGCATTTAGACTCCCCACAGGAGTCCCTCACATCTGATACTGACTTGGATGAATCAGAATGGTCCCCACTGTCCCCCTCTGAGGATATCTCATTTGCTGAGATATTAGAAATCCTTAGGCAGAGGGGTGACTGGCAGTCCACCAACCCTACTGAAGAGGATCCGGTTCTCCTGAAGACTTTTGGGTCTCAGCCCTCCACCTTTTGGGTGCCTCCGCCCTTTGATGAGCTTATGCAGCTGGTCTCATGAAGGGCATGGGAGTCTCCAGACACCATGGAGCCTGTCCCTAGCAAGCCTAATAAATTTATTTCTGCCCCCCAAGACAAATCTTTTCTTACTAAGGGTGTGCCAGTTGATGCCATGGTGGTGGCAGCAGCCACCAAAAAGGAAATTTACTCCTCTATCCATCCTCCTAACAGAGATTCTAGGATCATGGATAGGTATGGGAAGCACACTTACAGTTCAGCAACTTTTGCACTGCGTTCACTCAACTGTCTAACCCATTTTAATAGACTGCAAAAAGATTTCCTAAAAGAGCTTGGAGATACTGTTCAGGGTAGAGTAGCTGCAGGAGCTTCAGATAAAGTTGTCTCCCGGCTCGCTACCCTCAACTCCATAGTAAACTCGTCCATGCGCCTCATTTCCTATACGACTGATGGAGCAAGCAGGGCAGTGGGTACAGGAATTGCACTTAGGAGACACTCCTGGATGCACTTGTGTTCCTTTGCAGAGCCCTTTAAGTCATCCTTTGTAAATACACCTTTTGATGGCTTGTCCCGTTTCGGGACAAGGAAACTTTGACCAGGTGTGAGCAGGAAGGAAAGACTCTGTCTGCTGTCGGAGTCCATTTTTCCACCCCTACCAGACCCTACCCCAAGGGTCAAAGAGGAGGAAAGATGTGGTTCCAAAAACCCCAAGGAGCCTTTCAGGACACACGTGGTGAATCCCCCTCCAGGGGCAGATGAGGGGGCAATAATGGAAGACGCCACCCTCGCAGCAGAGGGGGTCCGCAAAACCAGGGCGACAGAGATCAGTTCTTTGGCAAGCCCTACCAGTGCTCCTGAAAGGAGGCCCAACTGTCCTACTCTGGAGGTAGTTGGGATCGCTTATCTTTGTATCCAGATGCCTGGCTCAAAATAACAAATGACAACTGGGTACAAAGTATCATTTCCAGAGGATATTTCATTCTTTTCACCACACCCCCTCCATTGACAAGAAAAATCCCAGATGTTCCACTCAGTTACAGGGAACAGGCAACAATTGAGGTCTGATCGTTGCTAACAAAAAGAATCATCCAACCTGTCCCAGCAGACCAGATAGGATCCGGAACTTACTCAAGATTCTTTTTAGTTCCAAAAAAGACAGGGGACTGGAGACCTATATTGGACCTCAGCAGACTAAACAGATTTTTCAAGAAAGAAAAGTTCCGGATGGTCACCCTTCAGTCGATACTTCCCCTTTTTAGGGAAAGACAATTGGATGTGCTCAATAGATCTTTAGGATGCATACTACCACATAAAAATAGCCAGACCATCCAGGAATCATCTGCGCTTCCTGATGGGAGCCAATTATTACCAGTTTCAAGTCCTGCCCTTTGGTCTCACTACAACCCCCAGAGTGTTCACCAAATGCATGGCAGTGGTCATGGCTCACCTGAAATATTTAGGATTCCAGGTGTTTCCGTACCTAGACGATTGGCTCCTCACTGCCACCACCAGACATCAACTCATACAAGCCAGGCACACCACTGTTTCACTCTGCAGTCAGCTGAGCACTACAATAAACTCAGGAAAATCTGCCTTGTCACCAATGCAACATACCATTTTTATCGGAGCAGAATTGGACACTACCACCACCATTCTGAGACTTCCAGCAGAAAGAGTCTTACTACTCCATCAGCAGGTCCACAATATCATATCCAAAAACAAGGCTCCAGCATCAGAAGTACTAAAATTATTAGGCATGATGGCAGCTGCAATATTAGCCATACCGTTCGGTGGCATGCACATGTGGATTCTGCAATGGCTGTTGTTCACCCAGTGGTCTTACCAAGAGCTCCCAATGTCTCATCTTATAATGATCATGAACACATGCAAAAAGGATCTCCTGTGGTGGCTGACCTCTCTTCATGTCATGATAGGTCGTCCTTTAGTTCTACCCCCACCAGCAGCCACAGTGACCACAGACGCTTCCCTGGTAGGGTGGGGGGGGGGGCATTTTCAGGGAAGAACAGCCCAAGGCACATGGACCAATCAAGAGACGCATCTACATATCAGTGTCCTAGAGATGAGAGCAGTACTTTTAGCATTGCAGTACTTCCAGGACTGTCTTCCTCTGGGTACAGTTGCTATTCAGACAGACAACATGTCAGTGGTCTTGTACTTGAACAAACAAGGAGGAACCAGGTCCTACCCCCTTTGTCATAAGGCCCTAAGAGTATGGCAGTGGGCTATATCCACCCAGTGCTTTCTGTTAGCAATGCACATCCCGGGGAACTCCAACATGATAGCAGACAAGCTTAACAGAGCAATTTTGTTGCCTCACAAGTGGTCCCTCAAAAAAGAAATAGCAGGCAGGATATTCTGCAGGTGGGATCAGCCTTGCTGCGACCTTTTTGCCAACCACATGAACACGAAATGCAGAAGCTAGTTTGCCCTGATTCCCCCTCAGGGAGAAGCCCCAAGGGAGGCACTCATACATGATTGGCCTCCGGTGCTCCTCTATGCATTCCCAACAATTCCATTGTTACCCAAAGTACTACAGAAAGCAAAAGCCTTGGGAAGGATCATCATTCTAATAGCCCCTCATTGGCCTCGTCAGATTTGGTTCCCCTTCCTTCAACTTCAACAATTGGAGGACCCCTGGATTCTGGACCCAGTTCCAGATCTTCTGACACACTCGTCGGGGGAATTTCATCCCTCTCTTCAGTCCCTGAAGCTAACAGCTTGGCTGCTCCAATTCCTATCATAGCCAGGTTCCATAACCTTTCTAATGAGATGCAGCAAATTCTAATATCCTCTCATAAATCCTCTATGAGGAAGCTATACAGTAACAAATGGAAAAAAGTTCTATATGGGCCTTTCAAAACAACATTGATCCCTACCTAGCCCCTATGGCCTCTATACTAGAGTTCTTGACCATGATTTTCAACAAAGGATCTGCAGCAGCAACAGTTCATGTTCAGCTTGTTGCTGTCTCTAATTTTCACCTTGGATTTGAAGGATTGAACATTATGTCACACAAACTATCTAAAGCCTTTCTCAAAGGGACCTTTTATGTCAGACCACCTGTGAAAACTCCATATACCCCATGGAATCTAAATTTTATGCTTTCTCGCATTATTCTCCATCCTTTCGAACCAGCTTCCTCATGTGATTTGAAATATTTGTCATGGAAGACTATCTTTTTAGTAGCTATCACTTCTGCCTGCAGAGTGTCAGAGCTTCAAGCCTTGTCCATTAAGCCTCCTTATTTGATTTTCCATGCTGACAGTCTCACTTCGAACTAACCCCTCCTTTTTGCCTAAAATCTGTACTGAAGCTAACCTTAATCAAATTATTGATTTGCCAGTATTCTTCCCCAATCACTCCAACAACTTAGAACATATGTTGCACAAACTTGATGATGTTAAGTTGTCTATCTTGCCTTCATTCTTGCTGGTTGGGTTTGGAGCCGATCTTCGGCTCCGACTCGGCCATCTTCTAAACCTCGAGAGCTACATACTGGCTCGAGGCCTCCCCATATCCCATGATGCCTGGCACTAGAATCCCAGATCTCGTTTGCCGCTTCTGCTGCGAGGTTGCTCTACTGGCTCAGGTCATATAAAACTTTTATATTGTGTCTTTTCTGTCATAAAACTAGTTTGTTTTAGCATAGAAATTCTCGTTTAGATATATCTTTGGTATTATAGTTGTGTTCGTGTCTGAATCCTTGTCTTTTCCCCTCAGAAACTCATTTTTATTTAGAGAGTTTCCCCTCCCCCTTTTCTCTTTCCTCTTAAGGTTTTCCATTTAAGTTAGAGGATAACCTTACCTCTAAAAGGTTTCCGGTTAAGTTGGAGGATAACCTTTTTTATCCCTATCTCCCTTAAAAAAAAAAAAAAAAAAAAAAAAAAAAAAGAATTCCTTTATTACTGTTAGTTAGTTTAGCTATAGTTAATTATAGTTGCTGTAGTGGGTACTGGTAACTGTAGTGTATTTTTATTGTGGTTAGTTACCTTAACCCTTTGGTGTGTGTGTTTTTTCCTTGTTTTTTCTTCTTTCAGGATGTCCAAGGATCCTAAGCCATTCAGATTCAAGAAGTGTGACTCATGCTGTCAGAAGATGTCTCTGACAGATGGTCACACTTCTTGTGTTTATTGTCTGGGCACCGTGCACCTGCAGGACTCTTGCTCGATTTGCCATGCATTCAGTCCAAGAGTCCTGCAGGAGCACAAAAACAAATTGATCTTGCGGGGTCTGCTTAAACCCCAAAATTCACCGGTGAAGGCTCAGCCCGTGAAATCTTCTAGGCCATCTAAACCTTCAGCTCCCAGTTTGGAGCCGTCATTGGGTGAAGCCATAACATCCATCTCGGCTCCGGTTGGAACCGATGTTCCTCCTTCCCAGTCGACTCCAACACATTCTTTGGAGCCGTCTGAGAGTCGAAAAAGGTCCATATCTCCTTCTCTAGAGTCGATATGTTCGGCTCCGAAGTCGCCTCTGCTCCAGTTGGAGCGTAGTCATTGCTCATCCCACTCTTCTCGGTCCTCAAGACTTTTGGACCATGACTTGGAAAGACTGGTCAGTAGGCTGTTAAAATCGCAGGCCCTAGCCAAAATGTTGTCCAGCCCCCCTCATCAGGCGTTGGCTCCATCCACAGCTGTAGATATTCCTCCTCTAACTCATCCTATGAGCTCGGAGCCGGAGTTCGTTGGGGTTCGAGTTGTGGAACCATCAGCTCCGATACCTTCTCCTTCAGTTCCGTCATTGGCTCCGATCCCTTCCATGGTACCATCCATGGAGGGATCTGGGTGCCAAGACTCCCTCTTCGGCTCCGAGGGGGCGAGTGGCATTGGACCCTTGTCTGACCCCGCTCTCCCCCTCGGTGCTTCGGCTCAGGTGAGCTCGGCTCTCACATCTGCCTCGGAGCCGTCCCCCATGGTACGGGGAAGGGTTCTGGTTTCTTCGGAACCGGAGCCATCTCTGCGTCCGGGCAGGGATGCCTTTGAGGTGATGAGGAGTGTACTGGCCCCAGAGTCAGTCCCATGATCGACCCCATCGGCTCCCCCCCTTAGGGTGCCTGTGTCAGACTCTGCCCCTCTTCCAGACCCCAAGCGTGGGGGATCCAGTGCTCCAGGACACCCCTTTGGGTGTATCCTCCTCTTCTGAGGCCTCACCTGACCATTCAGAGGAGCCACCTCACAAGAGGAAATGCAAGAGGAAGCATGTTGACTCCCCTGAGTCTGTCACATCAGATACCGACTTAGAGGAGTTGGAAGGGTCCCCACGATCCCCCACTGAAGATGTCTCCTTCTCAGACATCCTTGAGATGCTTAGGCAGAGGGGGAACTGGACTGCCCTAAGCCCTTCCAAGGATGAGTCGGTATTCCTGGACGCATTTGGATCCCGACCTTCCACCTCCTGGGTGTCTCTGCCTTTTGAACCACTGATGTCTGTGGTGGCTCAGAAGGTGTGGACGGCTCCAGACACAGTGGAACCGACCTCTAGAAGACCTGCCAAATTCATTACTGCACTGCAGGACAAACAGTTCTTGACCAAAGATGTCCCCGTTGATGCCATGGTGGTAGCGGCGGCCACAAAGAAAGAGTTGGCTGAAATGTCTTCATCTGTCCATCCCCCTAACAAGGAGTACAGGATGATGGACAGATATGGGAAACGGATATTCTCTTCAGCGACCTTTTCTATGTGGTCCCTGAATTACCTGTGCCACTTTACCCGTCTTCAGAGGGATCTCCTGAAAGAGCTTGGAGATACCCTCCAAGATCCATCAGCTGAGGGGGCCCAGACTAAGGCAGCCTCCCAGCTGGTGACTCTTAATTCAGTGGTAAACTCCTCCATGAGGCTCATTTCGTATGCAGCCGATGGGGCAAGTAGAGCCGCAGGCACAGGCATGGCCCTAAGGAGGCACGGTTGGATGCGGCTATGTAACTTTGAGGAACCTTTCAGAGCGTCTTTCACCAACACCCCTTTTGATGGTTCCTCTCTCTTTGGATCACAGGTGAAGGATACTCTTACCAGGTGTGAGCAGGAAGGCAAGACTCTCTGCCGTAGGAGTCCATTTTTCCACTCCTTCCAGACCATATCCCACGGGTCAGAAGAGTGGAAAGATGTGGTTCCGGAAATCCCAGGGAGCCTTGCCAGACACACATGGTGAGTTTCCCTCCAGGGGCAAAGGAGGGAACAATAACAGACGCCGCCCTCATGGCAGAGGGGGTCCGCAAATCCAGGGCAGCAGAGAATCTTTCTCTGACAAGCCCTTCCAGCATCCCTGAAGGGTTGCCCAGCTGCTCACCTCTGGAGGCAGTCGGGGGAAGATTATAGCTGTACCCAAGAGCCTGGCAAGACATAACACAAGACAAATGGGTACAGTCTGTTATATCCGGAGGCTATAGAATTCCTTTTGTTCATGCTCCTTTATTGTCGAACAAGTCCCTTCCAGATGTTCCACCCAATCTAAGGGATCAAGCAGTTCAGGAAGTTTCAAAACTGCTAACAAAAAGGGCCATCCAGCAAGTCCCAGCAGACCAGTAAGGATCTGGAATTTACTCAAGGTTCTTTTTGGTACCAAAAAAGACAGGGGACTGGAGACCCATTTTGGATCTCAGCAGACTAAACAGGTCTGTACAAAGAACGAAGTTTCAGATGGTCACACTACAGTCCATTTTACCCTTCCTGGGTCAGGACAATTGGATGTGCTCCATAGATCTTCAGGATGCGTACTACCACATCAAAATGGACAGGTGCTCCAGAAGATTCCTGCACTTCCGGCTGGGAGCCAGCCATTATCAGTTCAGAGCTTTGCCCTTTGGTCTCACCATAGCCCCCAGGGTGTTTACCAAATGTATGGCAGTAGTTACCGCTCACCTGAGATAGCAAGGATTCCAGGCGTTTCCATATCTAGATGATTGGCTCCTCACTGCTACCACCAGGCATCACCTTCTGCAAGCCAGAGACTATACTATCCAGATGTGCTCCAGACTAGGTATCACTATAAATTTCAAAAAATCTGCTTTGTCGCCTTGTCAGTCTATCATCTTTATAGGCGCAAACTTAAATACAAAAGACAGGTCAGCCAGCCTTCCACCAGACAGGGTGTTAGTAATTCGGCGGCATGTCCAGGTCTTGTTACAATGCAAGAGAATTCAAGACAGGTTCGTCCTCCAAACCCTGGGTCTCATGGCAGCAGCAATCATACTCGTCCCTCTGGCACATTTTCACATGAGGATCCTCCAGTGGCTTCTTTTCACCCAATGGTCCTTCCAGCAGCTTCCCATGTCTTACATGATTATCATCACAGAAACATACAAAAAGCACCTTGCATGGTGGATGGTCTCCTCATCACTGCCCCTGGGCAGACCATTTGTACTTCCCCCTCCAGTTGCTACGGTGACCACGGATGCCTCCCTGATCGGGTGGGGGGGCATTATCAGGGCAGAACAGTCCAGGGTACCTGGCAACCTCAGGAGTACCATCTGCACATAAACGTCTTGGAGATGAGGGCCGTGCTTTTAGCGTTGCAAGCTCTTCAGGACTCCCTACCAGGACAATTGCAATTCAAACAGGCAATATGTCAGTCGTGTGGTACATCACAAGCAGGGTGGAACCAGGTCCTACCCCCTATGTCGAGAAGCACTCAGACTCTGGCAGTGGGCAATCTCTTCCCAACGGTTTCTGACTGCAACTCATATCCCTGGGAAATCCAACGTCATAGCAGACATGCTGAGCAGAGCTATTCTCATGCCTCACGAGTGGTCTCTGACTCAAGTAGTAGCGGACCAAATCTTCCGCAAATGGGGGCAACCTTAATGCGACCTCTTTGCCACCCCCTTCAACAGCAAATGCAGCAACTTCTTCTCTCTCCTACCACATCCAGAGCATTCCCCCAGAGACGGTGTAGTCCACAATTGCCCTCAGGGACTTCTGTATGCATTCCCTCCTTTTCCCCCTAATTCCCAAGCTGATACAGAAAGCTACCATAGTGGGTTGCAGAATGATCCTCATTTTTCCGTACTGACCTCGACAATATATAGTTTTTGTTCCTTCATTATTATCTTATCGAGCAGCCTTGGACTCTGGACCCAGCTCCAGACCTCCTGATCCATCAATCGGGTGGGCTGCATCATTTCCTACAATCTCTCAAGCTCACGGCTTGGTTGCTCCACTTCCAACCCTAGCCAGACTTCCTGATATCTCCCAATTGGTGCGTGAAATCATTGTATCATCGCACAAGTCTACCACTAGAAAAACGTACGCTAATAAGTGGAAACGTTTTTCTTTCTGGGCAGAGGCTAAGAATATAGACCCCTTTTCAGCCCCTGTTCACCACATCCTGGAATTTCTTGTGGAGCTCTTTCATACTGGGTCCGCTTCCGCTACAATTAGAGTGCAGTTAGCCGCAATTTCAAATTTTCACATTGTCCCCAGAGGAACCACTCTGCTCAGGCCCCTGGTTAGAGATCCTCCACCCCCGTGGGATCTGAATTTGATTCTAGCTTCTCTAATTTTGCCCCCCTTCAAATCTGCAGCTTCCTGTTCTTTGAAGTTTTTATCTTGGAAAACACTTTTTCTGGTAGCAATTACTTCAGCGAGAAGAGTTTCTGAACTGCAGGCTCTTTGTATCCATCCCCCGTACCTAGTGTTCCACAAAGACAGGGTTGCTCTTAGGACTAATCTTTCCTTCCTTCCTAAGGTCTCTTCTGAGAGTAACTTGAACTAGTCCATTGACCTTCCTGTATTTTTCCCAACCATTCCAACAGGGGAGAATATAAGTTACATCAATTAGATGTTCACAGGCAACTGCGCTTTTATTTGCATAGGACTAAGGACTTCAGAAAATCAGATCAGCTTTTCCTCTCTTATGCAGAGGGAAAACAAGGCCTACCAGTATCAAAAGTAACTTTATCTAGGTGGCTGACTTCTATCATAACCTTTATCTATCAGCTGAGGAAGAAAGAATTGCATGTTAAACCTAAAGGCCACTCCACCAGAGCATTAGCCACTTCTGTTGTGTTTCAAGCTAGGTTGCCCATGGAATCTATTTGTGCAGCGGCCATGTGGGCAAATCCTCATGCTTTCATCTCACATTATAAGTTGGACGTGGTTTCCAGGAGCACAGCTGATTTTGGTTCCACTGTTCTGAAGAGTCTGTTCCACTGAGCCACCCAGGATATTTGGTGCTAGGGACACTGTCCCAACCAGCAAGAATGAAGGCGAGATAGACAACTTAACATAAAGAAGTTATGTACCTACCATAATGTTCCATGTTAGTTGTCTCCTCTCGCCTTCTTTCTTATGTCCCATCCTCCATTCCCCCTATCCTACTAGACCGAGAAGAGTTTCTCTATGGATTTACACTGGCTGAGTCTTCTCTGGCTATCCCACTCTACCTAGTAGTCTCTATAGTTGGGCTTATGTATGATAGGATAGAATTCCTTCATTATTTTGTCTGCTGTTAGTCTTACCAAACAAGATCTGGGTTTCTAGCACCAGGCATCATGGGATATGGGGAGGCCTTGAGCCAGTATGTAGCTCTCTAGCTTTAGAAGATGGCCGCGTCGAAGCTGAAGATCGGCTCCGAACCCAACCAGCAAGAAAGAAGGCAAGAGGAGACAACTAACATGGAACATTATGGTAGGTACATAACTTCTTTTTCATAGACAGCTCAGATTTACTTTGATAGAACAAAATATTTTAGGAAATCTGAACAGCTTTTTGTTTCCTTTTCAGACTCCAGAAACGGTATGCCAGTGGCCAAAATAACTCTGTCTAAGTGGTTATCTGATTGTATCACATTTGCTTATTCAGCTGCTAATATACCCTTACAACAAAAAATGAAGGCTCATTTTACCAGAGCAATGTCTACATCCTCTGCCTTTTCTACCAGACTTCCTATAGATAACATTTGTGCAGCAGCCACTTGGTCAAGACCTCAAACCTTTATCACTCATTA